>NW_027316595.1:285000-300000 GCF_033978685.3 Nerophis lumbriciformis | reverse complement strand
CATAATTTTGGATCAAATTCGGGACTTTTGCCCACTTTCCCAACTTTTCTTCCCAATCACAGTGCGCCTTTGCTGGGTGCGTTGTGGACATGGCAGGCACCCCCGGGACACCGGTGGAACGCGGCCGGACTCGTGGTACTCCAACCCGGGCATAATTTTGGATCAAATTCGGGACTTTTGCCCACTTTCCCAACTTTTCTTCCCAATCACAGTGCGCCTTTGCTGGGTGCGTTGTGGACATGGCAGGCACCCCCGGGACACCGGTGGAACGCGGCCGGACTCGTGGTACTCCAACCCGGGCATAATTTTGGATCAAATTCGGGACTTTTGCCCACTTTCCCAACTTTTCTTCCCAATCACAGTGCGCCTTTGCTGGGTGCGTTGTGGACATGGCAGGCACCCCCGGGACACCGGTGGAACGCGGCCGGACTCGTGGTACTCCAACCCGGGCATAATTTTGGATCAAATTCGGGACTTTTGCCCACTTTCCCAACTTTTCTTCCCAATCACAGTGCGCCTTTGCTGGGTGCGTTGTGGACATGGCAGGCACCCCCGGGACACCGGTGGAACGCGGCCGGACTCGTGGTACTCCAACCCGGGCATAATTTTGGACCAAATTCGGGACTTTTGCCCACTTTCCCAACTTTTCTTCCCAATCACAGTGCGCCTTTGCTGGGTGCGTTGTGGACATTGTAGGCACCCCGGAACCCTGGTGGAACGCGGCGGGACTTGTGGGACTCGAACCTGGGTGTGATTTTGGACCAAATTCGGGACTTTTGCCCACTTTCCCAACTTTTCTTGCCCACTCACAGTGCGCCTTTGCTGGGTAAGTTGTGGACATTGTAGGCACCCCGGCACTCTGGTGGAACGCGGCGGGACTTGTGGGACTCGAACCTGGGTGTGATTTTGGACCAAATTCGGGACTTTTGCCCACTTTCCCAACTTTTCTTCCCAATCACAGTGCGCCTTTGCTGGGTGCGTTGTGGACATTGTAGGCACCCCGGAACCCTGGTGGAACGCGGCGGGACTTGTGGGACTCGAACCTGGGTGTGATTTTGGACCAAATTCGGGACTTTTGCCCACTTTCCCAACTTTTCTTCCCAATCACAGTGCGCCTTTGCTGGGTGCGTTGTGGACATTGTAGGCACCCCGGAACCCTGGTGGAACGCGGCGGGACTTGTAAGACTCGAACCTGGGTGTGATTTTGGACCAAATTCGGGACTTTTGCCCACTTTCCCAACTTTTCTTCCCAATCACAGTGCGCCTTTGCTGGGTGCGTTGTGGACATTGTAGGCACCCCGGAACCCTGGTGGAACGCGGCGGGACTTGTGGGACTCGAACCTGGGTGTGATTTTGGACCAAATTCGGGACTTTTGCCCACTTTCCCAACTTTTCTTCCCAATCACAGTGCGCCTTTGCTGGGTGCGTTGTGGACATTGTAGGCACCCCGGAACCCTGGTGGAACGCGGCGGGACTTGTGGGACTCGAACCTGGGTGTGATTTTGGACCAAATTCGGGACTTTTGCCCACTTTCCCAACTTTTCTTCCCAATCACAGTGCGCCTTTGCTGGGTGCGTTGTGGACATTGTAGGCACCCCGGAACCCTGGTGGAACGCGGCGGGACTTGTGGGACTCGAACCTGGGTGTGATTTTGGACCAAATTCGGGACTTTTGCCCACTTTCCCAACTTTTCTTCCCAATCACAGTGCGCCTTTGCTGGGTGCGTTGTGGACATTGTAGGCACCCCGAGACACTGGTGGAACGCGGCGGGACTTGTGGGACTCGAACCTGGGTGTGATTTTGGACCAAATTCGGGACTTTTGCCCACTTTCCCAACTTTTCTTCCCAATCACAGTGCGCCTTTGCTGGGTGCGTTGTGGACATTGTAGGCACCCCGGAACCCTGGTGGAACGCGGCGGGACTTGTGGGACTCGAACCTGGGTGTGATTTTGGACCAAATTCGGGACTTTTGCCCACTTTCCCAACTTTTCTTCCCAATCACAGTGCGCCTTTGCTGGGTGCGTTGTGGACATTGTAGGCACCCCGGAACCCTGGTGGAACGCGGCGGGACTTGTGGGACTCGAACCTGGGTGTGATTTTGGACCAAATTCGGGACTTTTGCCCACTTTCCCAACTTTTCTTCCCAATCACAGTGCGCCTTTGCTGGGTGCGTTGTGGACATTGTAGGCACCCCGGAACCCTGGTGGAACGCGGCGGGACTTGTGGGACTCGAACCTGGGTGTGATTTTGGACCAAATTCGGGACTTTTGCCCACTTTCCCAACTTTTCTTCCCAATCACAGTGCGCCTTTGCTGGGTGCGTTGTGGACATTGTAGGCACCCCGGAACCCTGGTGGAACGCGGCGGGACTTGTGGGACTCGAACCTGGGTGTGATTTTGGACCAAATTCGGGACTTTTGCCCACTTTCCCAACTTTTCTTCCCAATCACAGTGCGCCTTTGCTGGGTGCGTTGTGGACATTGTAGGCACCCCGAGACCCTGGTGGAACGCGGCGGGACTTGTGGGACTCGAACCTGGGTGTGATTTTGGACCAAATTCGGGACTTTTGCCCACTTTCCCAACTTTTCTTCCCAATCACAGTGCGCCTTTGCTGGGTAAGTTGTGGACATTGTAGGCACCCCGGAACCCTGGTGGAACGCGGCGGGACTTGTGGGACTCGAACCTGGGTGTGATTTTGGACCAAATTCGGGACTTTTGCCCACTTTCCCAACTTTTCTTCCCAATCACAGTGCGCCTTTGCTGGGTGCGTCGTGGACATTGTAGGCACCCCGGAACCCTGGTGGAACGCGGCGGGACTTGCGGGACTCGAACCTGGGTGTGATTTTGGACCAAATTCGGGACTTTTGCCCACTTTCCCAACTTTTCTTCCCAATCACAGTGCGCCTTTGCTGGGTGCGTTGTGGACATTGTAGGCACCCCGGAACCCTGGTGGAACGCGGCGGGACTTGTGGGACTCGAACCTGGGTGTGATTTTGGACCAAATTCGGGACTTTTGCCCACTTTCCCAACTTTTCTTCCCAATCACAGTGCGCCTTTGCTGGGTGCGTCGTGGACATTGTAGGCACCCCGGAACCCTGGTGGAACGCGGCGGGACTTGTGGGACTCGAACCTGGGTGTGATTTTGGACCAAATTCGGGACTTTTGCCCACTTTCCCAACTTTTCTTCCCAATCACAGTGCGCCTTTGCTGGGTGCGTCGTGGACATTGTAGGCACCCCGGAACCCTGGTGGAACGCGGCGGGACTTGTGGGACTCGAACCTGGGTGTGATTTTGGACCAAATTCGGGACTTTTGCCCACTTTCCCAACTTTTCTTCCCAATCACAGTGCGCCTTTGCTGGGTGCGTTGTGGACATTGTAGGCACCCCGAGACCCTGGTGGAACGCGGCGGGACTTGTGGGACTCGAACCTGGGTGTGATTTTGGACCAAATTCGGGACTTTTGCCCACTTTCCCAACTTTTCTTCCCAATCACAGTGCGCCTTTGCTGGGTGCGTTGTGGACATTGTAGGCACCCCGAGACCCTGGTGGAACGCGGCGGGACTTGTGGGACTCGAACCTGGGTGTGATTTTGGACCAAATTCGGGACTTTTGCCCACTTTCCCAACTTTTCTTCCCAATCACAGTGCGCCTTTGCTGGGTAAGTTGTGGACATTGTAGGCACCCCGGAACCCTGGTGGAACGCGGCGGGACTTGTGGGACTCGAACCTGGGTGTGATTTTGGACCAAATTCGGGACTTTTGCCCACTTTCCCAACTTTTCTTCCCAATCACAGTGCGCCTTTGCTGGGTAAGTTGTGGACATTGTAGGCACCCCGGAACCCTGGTGGAACGCGGCGGGACTTGTGGGACTCGAACCTGGGTGTGATTTTGGACCAAATTCGGGACTTTTGCCCACTTTCCCAACTTTTCTTCCCAATCACAGTGCGCCTTTGCTGGGTAAGTTGTGGACATTGTAGGCACCCCGGAACCCTGGTGGAACGCGGCGGGACTTGTGGGACTCGAACCTGGGTGTGATTTTGGACCAAATTCGGGACTTTTGCCCACTTTCCCAACTTTTCTTGCCCACTCACAGTGCGCCTTTGCTGGGTAAGTTGTGGACATGCCAGGCACCCCAGGGACACCGGTGGAACGCGGCGGGACTTGTGGGACTCGAACCTGGGTATAATTTTGGCTCAAATTCGGGACTTTTGCCCACTTTCCCAACTTTTCTTCCCAATCACAGTGCGCCTTTGCTGGTTGCGTTGTGGACATTGTAGGCACCCCGGAACCCTGGTGGAACGCGGCGGGACTTGTGGGACTCGAACCTGGGTGTGATTTTGGACCAAATTCGGGACTTTTGCCCACTTTCCCAACTTTTCTTGCCCACTCACAGTGCGCCTTTGCTGGGTAAGTTGTGGACATGCCAGGCACCCCCGGGACACCGGTGGAACGCGGCGGGACTTGTGGGACTCGAACCTGGGTATAATTTTGGCTCAAATTCGGGACTTTTGCCCACTTTCCCAACTTTTCTTCCCAATCACAGTGCGCCTTTGCTGGGTAAGTTGTGGACATTGTAGGCACCCCGAGACACTGGTGGAACGCGGCGGGACTTGTGGGACTCGAACCTGGGTGTGATTTTGGACCAAATTAGGGACTTTTGCCCACTTTCCCAACTTTTCTTCCCAATCACAGTGCGCCTTTGCTGGGTGCGTTGTGGACATTGTAGGCACCCCGGAACCCTGGTGGAACGCGGCGGGACTCGTGGTACTCCAACCCGGGCATAATTTTGGATCAAATTCGGGACTTTTGCCCACTTTCCCAACTTTTCTTCCCAATCACAGTGCGCCTTTGCTGGGTGCGTTGTGGACATGGCAGGCACCCCCGGGACACCGGTGGAACGCGGCCGGACTCGTGGTACTCCAACCCGGGCATAATTTTGGACCAAATTCGGGACTTTTGCCCACTTTCCCAACTTTTCTTCCCAATCACAGTGCGCCTTTGCTGGGTGCGTTGTGGACATTGTAGGCACCCCGGAACCCTGGTGGAACGCGGCGGGACTTGTGGGACTCGAACCTGGGTGTGATTTTGGACCAAATTCGGGACTTTTGCCCACTTTCCCAACTTTTCTTGCCCACTCACAGTGCGCCTTTGCTGGGTAAGTTGTGGACATTGTAGGCACCCCGGCACTCTGGTGGAACGCGGCGGGACTTGTGGGACTCGAACCTGGGTGTGATTTTGGACCAAATTCGGGACTTTTGCCCACTTTCCCAACTTTTCTTCCCAATCACAGTGCGCCTTTGCTGGGTGCGTTGTGGACATTGTAGGCACCCCGGAACCCTGGTGGAACGCGGCGGGACTTGTGGGACTCGAACCTGGGTGTGATTTTGGACCAAATTCGGGACTTTTGCCCACTTTCCCAACTTTTCTTCCCAATCACAGTGCGCCTTTGCTGGGTGCGTTGTGGACATTGTAGGCACCCCGGAACCCTGGTGGAACGCGGCGGGACTTGTAAGACTCGAACCTGGGTGTGATTTTGGACCAAATTCGGGACTTTTGCCCACTTTCCCAACTTTTCTTCCCAATCACAGTGCGCCTTTGCTGGGTGCGTTGTGGACATTGTAGGCACCCCGGAACCCTGGTGGAACGCGGCGGGACTTGTGGGACTCGAACCTGGGTGTGATTTTGGACCAAATTCGGGACTTTTGCCCACTTTCCCAACTTTTCTTCCCAATCACAGTGCGCCTTTGCTGGGTGCGTTGTGGACATTGTAGGCACCCCGGAACCCTGGTGGAACGCGGCGGGACTTGTGGGACTCGAACCTGGGTGTGATTTTGGACCAAATTCGGGACTTTTGCCCACTTTCCCAACTTTTCTTCCCAATCACAGTGCGCCTTTGCTGGGTGCGTTGTGGACATTGTAGGCACCCCGGAACCCTGGTGGAACGCGGCGGGACTTGTGGGACTCGAACCTGGGTGTGATTTTGGACCAAATTCGGGACTTTTGCCCACTTTCCCAACTTTTCTTCCCAATCACAGTGCGCCTTTGCTGGGTGCGTTGTGGACATTGTAGGCACCCCGAGACACTGGTGGAACGCGGCGGGACTTGTGGGACTCGAACCTGGGTGTGATTTTGGACCAAATTCGGGACTTTTGCCCACTTTCCCAACTTTTCTTCCCAATCACAGTGCGCCTTTGCTGGGTGCGTTGTGGACATTGTAGGCACCCCGGAACCCTGGTGGAACGCGGCGGGACTTGTGGGACTCGAACCTGGGTGTGATTTTGGACCAAATTCGGGACTTTTGCCCACTTTCCCAACTTTTCTTCCCAATCACAGTGCGCCTTTGCTGGGTGCGTTGTGGACATTGTAGGCACCCCGGAACCCTGGTGGAACGCGGCGGGACTTGTGGGACTCGAACCTGGGTGTGATTTTGGACCAAATTCGGGACTTTTGCCCACTTTCCCAACTTTTCTTCCCAATCACAGTGCGCCTTTGCTGGGTGCGTTGTGGACATTGTAGGCACCCCGGAACCCTGGTGGAACGCGGCGGGACTTGTGGGACTCGAACCTGGGTGTGATTTTGGACCAAATTCGGGACTTTTGCCCACTTTCCCAACTTTTCTTCCCAATCACAGTGCGCCTTTGCTGGGTGCGTTGTGGACATTGTAGGCACCCCGAGACCCTGGTGGAACGCGGCGGGACTTGTGGGACTCGAACCTGGGTGTGATTTTGGACCAAATTCGGGACTTTTGCCCACTTTCCCAACTTTTCTTCCCAATCACAGTGCGCCTTTGCTGGGTAAGTTGTGGACATTGTAGGCACCCCGGAACCCTGGTGGAACGCGGCGGGACTTGTGGGACTCGAACCTGGGTGTGATTTTGGACCAAATTCGGGACTTTTGCCCACTTTCCCAACTTTTCTTCCCAATCACAGTGCGCCTTTGCTGGGTAAGTTGTGGACATGCCAGGCACCCCCGGGACACCGGTGGAACGCGGCCGGACTCGTGGTACTCCAACCCGGGCATAATTTTGGATCAAATTCGGGACTTTTGCCCACTTTCCCAACTTTTCTTCCCAATCACAGTGCGCCTTTGCTGGGTAAGTTGTGGACATGCCAGGCACCCCCGGGACACCGGTGGAACGCGGCCGGACTCGTGGTACTCCAACCCGGGCATAATTTTGGATCAAATTCGGGACTTTTGCCCACTTTCCCAACTTTTCTTCCCAATCACAGTGCGCCTTTGCTGGGTGCGTCGTGGACATTGTAGGCACCCCGGAACCCTGGTGGAACGCGGCGGGACTTGTGGGACTCGAACCTGGGTGTGATTTTGGACCAAATTCGGGACTTTTGCCCACTTTCCCAACTTTTCTTCCCAATCACAGTGCGCCTTTGCTGGGTGCGTCGTGGACATTGTAGGCACCCCGGAACCCTGGTGGAACGCGGCGGGACTTGTGGGACTCGAACCTGGGTGTGACTTTGGACCAAATTCGGGACTTTTGCCCACTTTCCCAACTTTTCTTCCCAATCACAGTGCGCCTTTGCTGGGTGCGTCGTAGACATTGTAGGCACCCCGAGACACTGGTGGAACGCGGCGGGACTTGTGGGACTCGAACCTGGGTGTGACTTTGGACCAAATTCGGGACTTTTGCCCACTTTCCCAACTTTTCTTCCCAATCACAGTGCGCCTTTGCTGGGTGCGTCGTGGACATTGTAGGCACCCCGGAACCCTGGTGGAACGCGGCGGGACTTGTGGGACTCGAACCTGGGTGTGACTTTGGACCAAATTCGGGACTTTTGCCCACTTTCCCAACTTTTCTTCCCAATCACAGTGCGCCTTTGCTGGGTGCGTCGTAGACATTGTAGGCACCCCGAGACACTGGTGGAACGCGGCGGGACTTGTGGGACTCGAACCTGGGTGTGATTTTGGACCAAATTCGGGACTTTTGCCCACTTTCCCAACTTTTCTTCCCAATCACAGTGCGCCTTTGCTGGGTGCGTCTTGGACATTGTAGGCACCCCGGAACCCTGGTGGAACGCGGCGGGACTTGTGGGACTCGAACCTGGGTGTGATTTTGGACCAAATTCGGGACTTTTGCCCACTTTCCCAACTTTTCTTCCCAATCACAGTGCGCCTTTGCTGGGTGCGTTGTGGACATTGTAGGCACCCCTAGACACTGGTGGAACGCGGCGGGACTTGTGGGACTCGAACCTGGGTGTGATTTTGGACCAAATTCGGGACTTTTGCCCACTTTCCCAACTTTTCTTCCCAATCACAGTGCGCCTTTGCTGGGTGCGTTGTGGACATTGTAGGCACCCCGAGACACCGGTGGAACGCGGCGGGACTTGTGGGACTCGAACCTGGGTGTGATTTTGGACCAAATTCGGGACTTTTGCCCACTTTCCCAACTTTTCTTCCCAATCACAGTGCGCCTTTGCTGGGTGCGTCGTGGACATTGTAGGCACCCCGGAACCCTGGTGGAACGCGGCGGGACTTGTGGGACTCGAACCTGGGTGTGATTTTGGACCAAATTCGGGACTTTTGCCCACTTTCCCAACTTTTCTTCCCAATCACAGTGCGCCTTTGCTGGGTGCGTCGTGGACATTGTAGGCACCCCGGAACCCTGGTGGAACGCGGCGGGACTTGTGGGACTCGAACCTGGGTGTGATTTTGGACCAAATTCGGGACTTTTGCCCACTTTCCCAACTTTTCTTCCCAATCACAGTGCGCCTTTGCTGGGTAAGTTGTGGACATTGTAGGCACCCCGGCACTCTGATGGAACGCGGCGGGACTTGCGGGACTCGAACCTGGGTGTGATTTTGGACCAAATTCGGGCCTTTTGCCCACTTTCCCAACTTTTCTTCCCAATCACAGTGCGCCTTTGCTGGGTGCGTTGTGGACATTGTAGGCACCCCGAGACACTGGTGGAACGCGGCGGGACTTGTGGGACTCGAACCTGGGTGTGATTTTGGACCAAATTCGGGACTTTTGCCCACTTTCCCAACTTTTCTTCCCAATCACAGTGCGCCTTTGCTGGGTAAGTTGTGGACATTGTAGGCACCCCGAGACACTGGTGGAACGCGGCGGGACTTGTGGGACTCGAACCTGGGTGTGATTTTGGACCAAATTCGGGACTTTTGCCCACTTTCCCAACTTTTCTTCCCAATCACAGTGCGCCT
This sequence comes from Nerophis lumbriciformis, assembly GCF_033978685.3. Lineage (NCBI taxonomy): Eukaryota > Metazoa > Chordata > Actinopteri > Syngnathiformes > Syngnathidae > Nerophis > Nerophis lumbriciformis. The sequence goes on along the minus strand of NW_027316595.1, from coordinate 290,829 downwards.
TTGCTGGGTGCGTCGTGGACATTGTAGGCACCCCGGAACCCTGGTGGAACGCGGCGGGACTTGTGGGACTCGAACCTGGGTGTGATTTTGGACCAAATTCGGGACTTTTGCCCACTTTCCCAACTTTTCTTCCCAATCACAGTGCGCCTTTGCTGGGTAAGTTGTGGACATGCCAGGCACCCCCGGGACACCGGTGGAACGCGGCCGGACTCGTGGGACTCGAACCTGGGTGTGATTTTGGACCAAATTCGGGACTTTTGCCCACTTTCCCAACTTTTCTTCCCAATCACAGTGCGCCTTTGCTGGGTGCGTCGTGGACATTGTAGGCACCCCGGAACCCTGGTGGAACGCGGCGGGACTTGTGGGACTCGAACCTGGGTGTGATTTTGGACCAAATTCGGGACTTTTGCCCACTTTCCCAACTTTTCTTCCCAATCACAGTGCGCCTTTGCTGGGTAAGTTGTGGACATTGTAGGCACCCCGGAACCCTGGTGGAACGCGGCGGGACTTGTGGGACTCGAACCTGGGTGTGATTTTGGACCAAATTCGGGACTTTTGCCCACTTTCCCAACTTTTCTTCCCAATCACAGTGCGCCTTTGCTGGGTAAGTTGTGGACATTGTAGGCACCCCGGAACCCTGGTGGAACGCGGCGGGACTTGTGGGACTCGAACCTGGGTGTGATTTTGGACCAAATTCGGGACTTTTGCCCACTTTCCCAACTTTTCTTCCCAATCACAGTGCGCCTTTGCTGGGTGCGTCGTGGACATGTCAGGCACCCCGGAACCCTGGTGGAACGCGGCGGGACTTGTGGGACTCGAACCTGGGTGTGATTTTGGACCAAATTCGGGACTTTTGCCCACTTTCCCAACTTTTCTTCCCAATCACAGTGCGCCTTTGCTGGGTGCGTCGTGGACATTGTAGGCACCCCGGAACCCTGGTGGAACGCGGCGGGACTTGTGGGACTCGAACCTGGGTGTGATTTTGGACCAAATTCGGGACTTTTGCCCACTTTCCCAACTTTTCTTCCCAATCACAGTGCGCCTTTGCTGGGTAAGTTGTGGACATTGTAGGCACCCCGGAACCCTGGTGGAACGCGGCGGGACTTGTGGGACTCGAACCTGGGTGTGATTTTGGACCAAATTCGGGACTTTTGCCCACTTTCCCAACTTTTCTTCCCAATCACAGTGCACCTTTGCTGGGTAAGTTGTGGACATTGTAGGCACCCCGAGACACTGGTGGAACGCGGCGGGACTTGTGGGACTCGAACCTGGGTGTGATTTTGGACCAAATTCGGGACTTTTGCCCACTTTCCCAACTTTTCTTCCCAATCACAGTGCGCCTTTGCTGGGTGCGTCGTGGACATTGTAGGCACCCCGGAACCCTGGTGGAACGCGGCGGGACTTGTGGGACTCGAACCTGGGTGTGATTTTGGACCAAATTCGGGACTTTTGCCCACTTTCCCAACTTTTCTTCCCAATCACAGTGCGCCTTTGCTGGGTAAGTTGTGGACATTGTAGGCACCCCGGAACCCTGGTGGAACGCGGCGGGACTTGTGGGACTCGAACCTGGGTGTGATTTTGGACCAAATTCGGGACTTTTGCCCACTTTCCCAACTTTTCTTCCCAATCACAGTGCACCTTTGCTGGGTAAGTTGTGGACATTGTAGGCACCCCGAGACACTGGTGGAACGCGGCGGGACTTGTGGGACTCGAACCTGGGTGTGATTTTGGACCAAATTCGGGACTTTTGCCCACTTTCCCAACTTTTCTTCCCAATCACAGTGCGCCTTTGCTGGGTGCGTCGTGGACATTGTAGGCACCCCGGAACCCTGGTGGAACGCGGCGGGACTTGTGGGACTCGAACCTGGGTGTGATTTTGGACCAAATTCGGGACTTTTGCCCACTTTCCCAACTTTTCTTCCCAATCACAGTGCGCCTTTGCTGGGTGCGTCGTGGACATGTCAGGCACCCCGGAACCCTGGTGGAACGCGGCGGGACTTGTGGGACTCAAACCTGGGTGTGATTTTGGATCAAATTCGGGACTTTTGCCCACTTTCCCAACTTTTCTTCCCAATCACAGTGCGCCTTTGCTGGGTGCGTCGTGGACATGTCAGGCACCCCGGAACCCTGGTGGAACGCGGCGGGACTTGTGGGACTCAAACCTGGGTGTGATTTTGGATCAAATTCGGGACTTTTGCCCACTTTCCCAACTTTTCTTCCCAATCACAGTGCGCCTTTGCTGGGTGCGTCGTGGACATGTCAGGCACCCCGGAACCCTGGTGGAACGCGGCGGGACTTGTGGGACTCGAACCTGGGTGTGATTTTGGATCAAATTCGGGATTTTTGCCCACTTTCCCAACTTTTCTTCCCAATCACAGTGCGCCTTTGCTGGGTAAGTTGTGGACATTGTAGGCACCCCGGCACTCTGATGGAACGCGGCGGGACTTGTGGGACTCGAACCTGGGTGTGATTTTGGACCAAATTCGGGACTTTTGCCCACTTTCCCAACTTTTCTTCCCAATCACAGTGCGCCTTTGCTGGGTAAGTTGTGGACATTGTAGGCACCCCGGCACTCTGATGGAACGCGGCGGGACTTGTGGGACTCGAACCTGGGTGTGATTTTGGATCAAATTCGGGACTTTTGCCCACTTTCCCAACTTTTCTTCCCAATCACAGTGCACCTTTGCTGGGTGCGTCGTGGACATTGTAGGCACCCCGGAACCCTGGTGGAACGCGGCGGGACTAAGTTCCAAGAGGGCGTTTTTGCCCCCCTCCAAACTCCCTCTCTTTGTTTATAGTGCATATTTTCTGCTGGATCTACTCTCTATTTACTCCAAGGAAAAAAACTAGCCGGTCGCGGCAAATTTTTACAATCGGTCGCCAAACTACGGCACGAGGGCCGAACGCGGTACGCCGGCGTCCAAGATACGGCCCGGGGATTTTTTTGATTTTTTGGGCTTTTTTTTATTTTTTTGGACATGTTGGGCATCCCAGGACTCGGGTGCGACTGCAGGACGTGTGGGGCTCTAACCTGGGTGTGGTTTTTGGTCATTTTTCCGGACTTTTGCCCACTTTTCCAACTTTTCTTCCCAATCACAGTGCGCCTTTGCTGGGTGCGTTTTGGGCATGTGGGGGGCACCTCGGACTCGGGTGGGACGCGGCGGGACTTGTGGCACTCGTACCTGGGTGTGATTTTTGATCATTTTGTGGACTTTTCCCCAGACACTCTCCACTTGTCTACCCCACTTCCCCTGTGACTTTGCTGGGGGGGCGTTTCCCCGCTGTCCTTTGTAGTGTAAGGGTTACTTTTCTTTTTTTTCTGTCTGAAAATAGGGCCCCAAAAGGCCTCACACTCCCCGGGAAGACCTGATGGACGCCTCGGCGTCACTGAAACAGGCCAATCTGTCTGAAAATATGGCCCACGAAAGGCCTCACATTCCCCGGGAAGACCTGACGGACGCCCCGGCGTCACCGAAATACGGCAAACTGTCTGAAAATAGGGGCTCCAAGTGTTCCCCACTATTTCTGGCCCACAAAAGGCCTCTCATTCCCCGGGAACACCTGTAGGACTCCCCGGCGTCAAGGAAATACGCCAAACCGTCTGAAAATAGGGGCCCAAAAGAACTGGAAATAATGTGTTTAATTTGGGGGGTGATGTCTATAATTATGGGGGTGCATTGGAGGCGGGAGTCCACTGGAGGGCTCCACACCGTCTGAATATAGGGCCCCAAAAGGCCTGGAATTAATGTATTTAATTTGGGGGGTGCATTTGCAGCGGGAGTCCACCGGAGGGCTCCAATTCCCCACTCTTTTGTTGACCTATGTATGGCCCCAAAAGGCCTCTCATTCCCCGGGGAGACCTGAAGGACCCCCCCGGCGTCACCGAAATAAGCCAAACTGTCTGAAAATAGGGGCTCCAAGGGTTCCCCACTCTTTCTGGCCCACAAAAGGCCTCTCATTCCCCGGGAACACCTGTAGGACTCCCCGGCGTCAAGGAAATACGCCAAACCGTCTGAAAATAGGGGCCCAAAAGAACTGGAAATAATGTCTTTAATTTGGGGGGTGATGTCTATAATTATGGGGGTGCATTGGAGGCGGGAGTCCACTGGAGGGCTCCACACCGTCTGAATATAGGGCCCCAAAAGGCCTGGAATTAATGTATTTAATTTGGGGGGTGCATTTGCAGCGGGAGTCCACCGGAGGGCTCCAATTCCCCACTCTTTTGTTGACCTATGTATGGCCCCAAAAGGCCTCTCATTCCCCGGGGAGACCTGAAGGACCCCCCCGGCGTCACCGAAATAAGCCAAACTGTCTGAAAATAGGGGCTCCAAGGGTTCCCCACTCTTTCTGGCCCACAAAAGGCCTCTCATTCCCCGGGAACACCTGTAGGACTCCCCGGCGTCAAGGAAATACGCCAAACCGTCTGAAAATAGGGGCCCAAAAGAACTGGAAATAATGTCTTTAATTTGGGGGGTGATGTCTATAATTATGGGGGTGCATTGGAGGCGGGAGTCCACTGGAGGGCTCCACACCGTCTGAATATAGGGCCCCAAAAGGCCTGGAATTAATGTATTTAATTTGGGGGGTGCATTTGCAGCGGGAGTCCACCGGAGGGCTCCATTTCCCCACTCTTTTGTTGACATATGGCCACAAAAGGCCTCTCATTCCCCGGGAAGACCTGATGGACGCCCCGGCGTCACCGAAATAAGCCAAACTGTCTGAAAATAGGGGCTCCAAGGGTCCCCCACTCTTTCTGGCCCACCTTCCAGCGAGGAGAGGGACTAATTTTGCTTTCCGTACCCGGGTGGAGAACCATAGCAGGTCAGCCTTCTTAAAGGGACATCCTCCTAGGCACTTAGTCAAATTTCCGCCTTTTTTTTGGACTTCCAGCGAGGAGAGGGACTAATTTTGCTTTCCGCACCCGGGTGGAGAACCATAGCAGGTCAGCCTTCTTAAAGGGACATCCTCCTAGGCACTTAGTCAAATTTACGCCTTTTTTTTGGACTTCCAGCGAGGAGAGGGACTAATTTTGCTTTCCGTACCCGGGTGGAGAACCATAGCACGTCGGCCTTCTTAAAGGGAAATGCTCCTAGGCACTTAGTCAAATTCACGCCTTTTTTTTGGACTTCCAGCGAGGAGAGGGACTAATTTGGCGTTCCGTACCCAGGTAGAGAACCAAGGCACGTCGGCCTTCTTAAGGGGACATCCTCCTAGGCACTTAGTCAAATTTCCGCCTTTTTTTTTGACTTCCAGCGAGGAGAGGGACTAATTTTGCTTTCCGGACCCAGGTGGAGAACCATAGCAGGTCGGCCTTCTTAAGGGGAAATGCTCCTAGACACTTAGTCAAATTCACGCCTTTTTTTTGGACTTCCAGCTAGGAGAGGGACTAATTTGGCGTTCCGTACCCAGGTGGAGAACCATAGCAGGTCGGCCTTCTTAAAGGGAAATGCTCCTAGACACTTAGTCAAATTTACCAAACTTTTCTATAGAGCCCTGGTACTCTAAAATGATGACACATAGACAAAAAACCAAACATTTCTCTAGAGGCCTGGTACTCTAAAATGATGACACATAGACAAAAAACCAAACTTTTCTATAGAGGCCTGGTACTCTAAAATAATGACACTTAGTCAAATTTCCGCCTTTTTTTGACTACTTCCAGCTAGGAGAGGGACTAATTTGGCGTTCCGTACCCAGGTGGAGAACCAAGGGACGTCGGCCTTCTTAAAGGGACATCCTCCTAGACACTTAGTCAAATTCACGCCTTTTTTTTTGGACTTCCAGCGAGGAGAGGGACTAATTTTGCTTTCCGTACCCGGGTGGAGAACC
>NW_027316595.1:260000-272500 GCF_033978685.3 Nerophis lumbriciformis | reverse complement strand
TGTCGCTCAGAAGCTGGAAGAGCAGTTTGAAAAAGGACCGGGGTAAAGAGGAGGAAAGCACCATATATGTGTCCGGGAAGGCGCCCCTCGGGCGGACACAGGTGTCTGCATGAGCCCCTGTCGCTCAGATGCTGGAAGATCAGTTTGAAAAAGGACCGGGGTAAAGAGGGGGGAAGCACCATATATGTGTCCGGGAAGGCGCCCCTCGGGCGGACACAGGTGTCTGCATGAGCCCCTGTCGCTCAGATGCTGGAAGATCAGTTTGAAAAAAGAACCAGAGGATAGAGGGGAAAAACACCATATTTGTGTCCGAAAATAGCTCACTTTGACTCGGACGCGTTCCCTGTGATTTCAGCCTGTCAGACATGGTGCACATAGTAACGAGATGGAGGTGTTTTGGTCGACCAGGTAAAAAACGAAAAATCGAGAGAAGGTAAAAAGTAGGTGAAAAATTAAGCCTCTCTCGTTAAGGTACTTAGAAAAAATCCCAAAAAAAAAATGAACTCCCATTGAAATGAATGGGGAAAATTTTTTTTCTCGTTTTTTTTCTAAGTACAACAACGAGAGAAGGTAAAAAATGGTTTTTTTTAGCCTCTCTCGTTAAGGTACTTAGAAAAAAACCCAGATTTTTTATTTTCTCGTTTTTTTTCTAAGTACAACAACGAGAGAAGGTAAAAACAGGTGCTTTTTAGCCTCTCTCGTTAAGGTACTTGGAAAAAATCCGAGACATGTTTGGTCTTCCCCACTGACAGTGCGCCTTTGCTGGGTAAGTTGTGGACGTGCCAGGCACCCCCGGGACACCGGTGGAACGCGGCCGGACTCGTGGTACTCCAACCCGGGCATAATTTTGGATATTTCCCGGTCCTTTTTTTCCCCACTTTCCCAACTTTTCTTCTGAATCACAGTGCGCCTTTGCTGGGTAAGTTGTGGACATGGCAGGCACCCCCGGGACACCGGTGGAACGCGGCCGGACTCGTGGTACTCCAACCCGGGCATAATTTTGGATCAAATTCGGGACTTTTGCCCACTTTCCCAACTTTTCTTCCCAATCACAGTGCGCCTTTGCTGGGTAAGTTGTGGACATGGCAGGCACCCCCGGGACACCGGTGGAACGCGGCCGGACTCGTGGTACTCCAACCCGGGCATAATTTTGGATCAAATTCGGGACTTTTGCCCACTTTCCCAACTTTTCTTCCCAATCACAGTGCGCCTTTGCTGGGTGCGTTGTGGACATGGCAGGCACCCCCGGGACACCGGTGGAACGCGGCCGGACTCGTGGTACTCCAACCCGGGCATAATTTTGGATCAAATTCGGGACTTTTGCCCACTTTCCCAACTTTTCTTCCCAATCACAGTGCGCCTTTGCTGGGTGCGTTGTGGACATGGCAGGCACCCCCGGGACACCGGTGGAACGCGGCCGGACTCGTGGTACTCCAACCCGGGCATAATTTTGGATCAAATTCGGGACTTTTGCCCACTTTCCCAACTTTTCTTCCCAATCACAGTGCGCCTTTGCTGGGTGCGTTGTGGACATGGCAGGCACCCCCGGGACACCGGTGGAACGCGGCCGGACTCGTGGTACTCCAACCCGGGCATAATTTTGGATCAAATTCGGGACTTTTGCCCACTTTCCCAACTTTTCTTCCCAATCACAGTGCGCCTTTGCTGGGTGCGTTGTGGACATGGCAGGCACCCCCGGGACACCGGTGGAACGCGGCCGGACTCGTGGTACTCCAACCCGGGCATAATTTTGGATCAAATTCGGGACTTTTGCCCACTTTCCCAACTTTTCTTCCCAATCACAGTGCGCCTTTGCTGGGTGCGTTGTGGACATGGCAGGCACCCCCGGGACACCGGTGGAACGCGGCCGGACTCGTGGTACTCCAACCCGGGCATAATTTTGGACCAAATTCGGGACTTTTGCCCACTTTCCCAACTTTTCTTCCCAATCACAGTGCGCCTTTGCTGGGTGCGTTGTGGACATTGTAGGCACCCCGGAACCCTGGTGGAACGCGGCGGGACTTGTGGGACTCGAACCTGGGTGTGATTTTGGACCAAATTCGGGACTTTTGCCCACTTTCCCAACTTTTCTTGCCCACTCACAGTGCGCCTTTGCTGGGTAAGTTGTGGACATTGTAGGCACCCCGGCACTCTGGTGGAACGCGGCGGGACTTGTGGGACTCGAACCTGGGTGTGATTTTGGACCAAATTCGGGACTTTTGCCCACTTTCCCAACTTTTCTTCCCAATCACAGTGCGCCTTTGCTGGGTGCGTTGTGGACATTGTAGGCACCCCGGAACCCTGGTGGAACGCGGCGGGACTTGTGGGACTCGAACCTGGGTGTGATTTTGGACCAAATTCGGGACTTTTGCCCACTTTCCCAACTTTTCTTCCCAATCACAGTGCGCCTTTGCTGGGTGCGTTGTGGACATTGTAGGCACCCCGGAACCCTGGTGGAACGCGGCGGGACTTGTAAGACTCGAACCTGGGTGTGATTTTGGACCAAATTCGGGACTTTTGCCCACTTTCCCAACTTTTCTTCCCAATCACAGTGCGCCTTTGCTGGGTGCGTTGTGGACATTGTAGGCACCCCGGAACCCTGGTGGAACGCGGCGGGACTTGTGGGACTCGAACCTGGGTGTGATTTTGGACCAAATTCGGGACTTTTGCCCACTTTCCCAACTTTTCTTCCCAATCACAGTGCGCCTTTGCTGGGTGCGTTGTGGACATTGTAGGCACCCCGGAACCCTGGTGGAACGCGGCGGGACTTGTGGGACTCGAACCTGGGTGTGATTTTGGACCAAATTCGGGACTTTTGCCCACTTTCCCAACTTTTCTTCCCAATCACAGTGCGCCTTTGCTGGGTGCGTTGTGGACATTGTAGGCACCCCGGAACCCTGGTGGAACGCGGCGGGACTTGTGGGACTCGAACCTGGGTGTGATTTTGGACCAAATTCGGGACTTTTGCCCACTTTCCCAACTTTTCTTCCCAATCACAGTGCGCCTTTGCTGGGTGCGTTGTGGACATTGTAGGCACCCCGAGACACTGGTGGAACGCGGCGGGACTTGTGGGACTCGAACCTGGGTGTGATTTTGGACCAAATTCGGGACTTTTGCCCACTTTCCCAACTTTTCTTCCCAATCACAGTGCGCCTTTGCTGGGTGCGTTGTGGACATTGTAGGCACCCCGGAACCCTGGTGGAACGCGGCGGGACTTGTGGGACTCGAACCTGGGTGTGATTTTGGACCAAATTCGGGACTTTTGCCCACTTTCCCAACTTTTCTTCCCAATCACAGTGCGCCTTTGCTGGGTGCGTTGTGGACATTGTAGGCACCCCGGAACCCTGGTGGAACGCGGCGGGACTTGTGGGACTCGAACCTGGGTGTGATTTTGGACCAAATTCGGGACTTTTGCCCACTTTCCCAACTTTTCTTCCCAATCACAGTGCGCCTTTGCTGGGTGCGTTGTGGACATTGTAGGCACCCCGGAACCCTGGTGGAACGCGGCGGGACTTGTGGGACTCGAACCTGGGTGTGATTTTGGACCAAATTCGGGACTTTTGCCCACTTTCCCAACTTTTCTTCCCAATCACAGTGCGCCTTTGCTGGGTGCGTTGTGGACATTGTAGGCACCCCGGAACCCTGGTGGAACGCGGCGGGACTTGTGGGACTCGAACCTGGGTGTGATTTTGGACCAAATTCGGGACTTTTGCCCACTTTCCCAACTTTTCTTCCCAATCACAGTGCGCCTTTGCTGGGTGCGTTGTGGACATTGTAGGCACCCCGAGACCCTGGTGGAACGCGGCGGGACTTGTGGGACTCGAACCTGGGTGTGATTTTGGACCAAATTCGGGACTTTTGCCCACTTTCCCAACTTTTCTTCCCAATCACAGTGCGCCTTTGCTGGGTAAGTTGTGGACATTGTAGGCACCCCGGAACCCTGGTGGAACGCGGCGGGACTTGTGGGACTCGAACCTGGGTGTGATTTTGGACCAAATTCGGGACTTTTGCCCACTTTCCCAACTTTTCTTCCCAATCACAGTGCGCCTTTGCTGGGTGCGTCGTGGACATTGTAGGCACCCCGGAACCCTGGTGGAACGCGGCGGGACTTGCGGGACTCGAACCTGGGTGTGATTTTGGACCAAATTCGGGACTTTTGCCCACTTTCCCAACTTTTCTTCCCAATCACAGTGCGCCTTTGCTGGGTGCGTTGTGGACATTGTAGGCACCCCGGAACCCTGGTGGAACGCGGCGGGACTTGTGGGACTCGAACCTGGGTGTGATTTTGGACCAAATTCGGGACTTTTGCCCACTTTCCCAACTTTTCTTCCCAATCACAGTGCGCCTTTGCTGGGTGCGTCGTGGACATTGTAGGCACCCCGGAACCCTGGTGGAACGCGGCGGGACTTGTGGGACTCGAACCTGGGTGTGATTTTGGACCAAATTCGGGACTTTTGCCCACTTTCCCAACTTTTCTTCCCAATCACAGTGCGCCTTTGCTGGGTGCGTCGTGGACATTGTAGGCACCCCGGAACCCTGGTGGAACGCGGCGGGACTTGTGGGACTCGAACCTGGGTGTGATTTTGGACCAAATTCGGGACTTTTGCCCACTTTCCCAACTTTTCTTCCCAATCACAGTGCGCCTTTGCTGGGTGCGTTGTGGACATTGTAGGCACCCCGAGACCCTGGTGGAACGCGGCGGGACTTGTGGGACTCGAACCTGGGTGTGATTTTGGACCAAATTCGGGACTTTTGCCCACTTTCCCAACTTTTCTTCCCAATCACAGTGCGCCTTTGCTGGGTGCGTTGTGGACATTGTAGGCACCCCGAGACCCTGGTGGAACGCGGCGGGACTTGTGGGACTCGAACCTGGGTGTGATTTTGGACCAAATTCGGGACTTTTGCCCACTTTCCCAACTTTTCTTCCCAATCACAGTGCGCCTTTGCTGGGTAAGTTGTGGACATTGTAGGCACCCCGGAACCCTGGTGGAACGCGGCGGGACTTGTGGGACTCGAACCTGGGTGTGATTTTGGACCAAATTCGGGACTTTTGCCCACTTTCCCAACTTTTCTTCCCAATCACAGTGCGCCTTTGCTGGGTAAGTTGTGGACATTGTAGGCACCCCGGAACCCTGGTGGAACGCGGCGGGACTTGTGGGACTCGAACCTGGGTGTGATTTTGGACCAAATTCGGGACTTTTGCCCACTTTCCCAACTTTTCTTCCCAATCACAGTGCGCCTTTGCTGGGTAAGTTGTGGACATTGTAGGCACCCCGGAACCCTGGTGGAACGCGGCGGGACTTGTGGGACTCGAACCTGGGTGTGATTTTGGACCAAATTCGGGACTTTTGCCCACTTTCCCAACTTTTCTTGCCCACTCACAGTGCGCCTTTGCTGGGTAAGTTGTGGACATGCCAGGCACCCCAGGGACACCGGTGGAACGCGGCGGGACTTGTGGGACTCGAACCTGGGTATAATTTTGGCTCAAATTCGGGACTTTTGCCCACTTTCCCAACTTTTCTTCCCAATCACAGTGCGCCTTTGCTGGTTGCGTTGTGGACATTGTAGGCACCCCGGAACCCTGGTGGAACGCGGCGGGACTTGTGGGACTCGAACCTGGGTGTGATTTTGGACCAAATTCGGGACTTTTGCCCACTTTCCCAACTTTTCTTGCCCACTCACAGTGCGCCTTTGCTGGGTAAGTTGTGGACATGCCAGGCACCCCCGGGACACCGGTGGAACGCGGCGGGACTTGTGGGACTCGAACCTGGGTATAATTTTGGCTCAAATTCGGGACTTTTGCCCACTTTCCCAACTTTTCTTCCCAATCACAGTGCGCCTTTGCTGGGTAAGTTGTGGACATTGTAGGCACCCCGAGACACTGGTGGAACGCGGCGGGACTTGTGGGACTCGAACCTGGGTGTGATTTTGGACCAAATTAGGGACTTTTGCCCACTTTCCCAACTTTTCTTCCCAATCACAGTGCGCCTTTGCTGGGTGCGTTGTGGACATTGTAGGCACCCCGGAACCCTGGTGGAACGCGGCGGGACTTGTGGGACTCGAACCTGGGTATAATTTTGGCTCAAATTCGGGACTTTTGCCCACTTTCCCAACTTTTCTTCCCAATCACAGTGCGCCTTTGCTGGGTGCGTTGTGGACATTGTAGGCACCCCGGAACCCTGGTGGAACGCGGCGGGACTTGTGGGACTCGAACCTGGGTGTGATTTTGGACCAAATTCGGGACTTTTGCCCACTTTCCCAACTTTTCTTGCCCACTCACAGTGCGCCTTTGCTGGGTAAGTTGTGGACATGCCAGGCACCCCCGGGACACCGGTGGAACGCGGCGGGACTTGTGGGACTCGAACCTGGGTATAATTTTGGCTCAAATTCGGGTCTTTTGCCCACTTTCCCAACTTTTCTTCCCAATCACAGTGCGCCTTTGCTGGGTGCGTTGTGGACATTGTAGGCACCCCGGAACCCTGGTGGAACGCGGCGGGACTTGTGGGACTCGAACCTGGGTGTGATTTTGGACCAAATTCGGGACTTTTGCCCACTTTCCCAACTTTTCTTCCCAATCACAGTGCGCCTTTGCTGGGTGCGTTGTGGACATTGTAGGCACCCCGGAACCCTGGTGGAACGCGGCGGGACTTGTGGGACTCGAACCTGGGTGTGATTTTGGACCAAATTCGGGACTTTTGCCCACTTTCCCAACTTTTCTTCCCAATCACAGTGCACCTTTGCTGGGTAAGTTGTGGACATGTCAGGCACCCCGGAACCCTGGTGGAACGCGGCGGGACTTGTGGGACTCGAACCTGCGTGTGATTTTGGATCAAATTCGGGACTTTTGCCCACTTTCACTCCCTCTCTTTGTTTATAGTGCATATTTTCTGCTGGATCTACTCTCTATTTACTCCAAGGAAAAAAACTAGCCGGTCGCGGCAAATTTTTACAATCGGTCGCCAAACTACGGCACGAGGGCCGAACGCGGTACGCCGGCGTCCAAGATACGGCCCGGGGATTTTTTTGATTTTTTGGGCTTTTTTTGATTTTTTTGGACATGTTGGGCATCCCAGGACTCGGGTGCGACTGCAGGACGTGTGGGGCTCTAACCTGGGTGTGGTTTTTGGTCATTTTTCCGGACTTTTGCCCACTTTTCCAACTTTTCTTCCCAATCACAGTGCGCCTTTGCTGGGTGCGTTTTGGGCATGTGGGGGGCACCTCGGACTCGGGTGGGACGCGGCGGGACTTGTGGCACTCGTACCTGGGTGTGATTTTTGATCATTTTGTGGACTTTTGCCCACTTTCCCAACTTTTCTTCCCAATCACAGTGCACCTTTGCTGGGTAAGTTGAGGACATTGTAGGCACCCCGGAACACTGGTGGAACGCGGCGGGACTTGTGGGACTCGAACCTGGGTATAATTTTGGATCAAATTCGGGACTTTTGCCCACTTTTCCAACTTTTCTTCCCCACTCACAGTGCGCCTTTGCTGGGTGCGTTTTGGGCATGCGGGGGGCACCTCGGACTCGGGTGGGACGCGGCGGGACTTGTGGCACTCGTACCTGGGTGTGATTTTTGATCATTTTGTGGACTTTTCCCCAGACACTCTCCACTTGTCTACCCCACTTCCCCTGTGACTTTGCTGGGGGGCGTTTCCCCGCTGTCCTTTGTAGTGTAAGGGTTACTTTTCTTTTTTTTCTGTCTGAAAATAGGGCCCCAAAAGGCCTCACACTCCCCGGGAAGACCTGATGGACGCCTCGGCGTCACTGAAACAGGCCAATCTGTCTGAAAATATGGCCCACGAAAGGCCTCACATTCCCCGGGAAGACCTGATGGACGCCCCGGCGTCACCGAAATACGGCAAACTGTCTGAAAATAGGGGCTCCAAGGGTTCCCCACTCTTTCTGGCCCACAAAAGGCCTCTCATTCCCCGGGAACACCTGTAGGACTCCCCGGCGTCAAGGAAATACGCCAAACCGTCTGAAAATAGAGGCCCAAAAGAACTGGAAATAATGTGTTTAATTTGGGGGGTGATGTCTATAATTATGGGGGTGCATTGGAGGCGGGAGTCCACTGGAGGGCTCCACACCGTCTGAATATAGGGCCCCAAAAGGCCTGGAATTAATGTATTTAATTTGGGGGGTGCATTTGCAGCGGGAGTCCACCGGAGGGCTCCATTTCCCCACTCTTTTGTTGACATATGGCCACAAAAGGCCTCTCATTCCCCGGGAAGACCTGATGGACGCCCCGGCGTCACCGAAATAAGTCAAACTGTCTGAAAATAGGGGCTCCAAGGGTTCCCCACTCTTTCTGGCCCACAAAAGGCCTCTCATTCCCCGGGAACACCTGTAGGACTCCCCGGCGTCAAGGAAATCCGCCAAACTGTCTGAAAATAGGGCCCCAAAAGAACTGGAAATGATGCCTTTAATTTGGGGGGTGATGTCTTTAATTTGGGGGGTGCATTGGAGGCGGGAGTCCACTGGAGGGCTACACACCGTCTGAATATAGGGCCCCAAAAGGCCTGGAATTAATGTATTTAATTTGGGGGGTGCATTTGCAGCGGGAGTCCACCGGAGGGCTCCATTTCCCCACTCTTTTGTTGACATATGGCCACAAAAGGCCTCTCATTCCCCGGGAAGACCTGATGGACGCCCCGGCGTCACCGAAATAAGCCAAACTGTCTGAAAATAGGGGCTCCAAGGGTCCCCCACTCTTTCTGGCCCACAAAAGGCCTCTCATTCCCCGGGAACACCAAAAGAACTGGAAATAATGTGTTTAATTCAGGGTGCATTTGCAGCGAGTGTCCACCAGAGGGCTCCAATTCCCCAGCTATAGTCCTGGTACTCTAAAATGATGGCACTTAGTCAAATTTCCGCCTTTTTTTGATGACTTCCAACTAGGAGAGGGACTAATTTTGAGTTCCGGACCCGGGTGGAGAACCATAGCAGGTCGGCCTTCTTAAAGGGAAATGCTCCTAGGCACTTAGTCAAATTTACACCTTTTTTTTTTGGACTTCCAGCGAGGAGAGGGACAATTTTGCTTTCCTGACCCAGGTGGAGAACCATAGCACGTCGGCCTTCTTAAAGGGAAATGCTCCTAGGCACTTAGTCAAATTCACGCCTTTTTTTTGGACTTCCAGCGAGGAGAGGGACAATTTTGCTTTCCTGACCCAGGTGGAGAACCATAGCACGTCGGCCTTCTTAAAGGGAAATGCTCCTAGGCACTTAGTCAAATTCACGCCTTTTTTTTGGACTTCCAGCGAGGAGAGGGACAATTTTGCTTTCCTGACCCAGGTGGAGAACCATAGCACGTCGGCCTTCTTAAAGGGAAATGCTCCTAGGCACTTAGTCAAATTCACGCCTTTTTTTTGGACTTCCAGCGAGGAGAGGGACAATTTTGCTTTCCTGACCCAGGTGGAGAACCATAGCACGTCGGCCTTCTTAAAGGGAAATGCTCCTAGGCACTTAGTCAAATTCACGCCTTTTTTTTGGACTTCCAGCGAGGAGAGGGACAATTTTGCTTTCCTGACCCAGGTGGAGAACCATAGCACGTCGGCCTTCTTAAAGGGACATCCTCCTAGGCACTTAGTCAAATTCACGCCTTTTTTTGGACTTCCAGCGAGGAGAGGGACTAATTTGGCGTTCCAGACCCAGGTGGAGAACCATAGCAGGTCGGCCTTCTTAAAGGGAAATGCTCCTAGACACTTAGTCAAATTTACCAAACTTTTCTATATAGCCCTGGTACTCTAAAATGATGACACATAGACAAAAAACCAAACTTTTCTATAGAGGCCTGGTACTCTAAAATGATGGCACTTAGTCAAATTTCCGCCTTTTTTTTGGACTTCCAGCGAGGAGAGGGACTAATTTGGCGTTCCAGACCCAGGTGGAGAACCATAGCAGGTCGGCCTTCTTAAAGGGAAATGCTCCTAGACACTTAGTCAAATTCACGCCTTTTTTTTGGACTTCCAGCGAGGAGAGGGACAATTTTGCGTTCCTGACCCAGGTGGAGGACCATAGCACGTCGGCCTTCTTAAAGGGACATCCTCCTAGGCACTTAGTCAAATTTACGACTTTTTTTTGGACTTCCAGCGAGGAGAGGGACAATTTTGCTTTCCTGACCCAGGTGGAGAACCATAGCACGTCGGCCTTCTTAAAGGGACATCCTCCTAGGCACTTAGTCAAATTCACGCCTTTTTTTTGGACTTCCAGCGAGGAGAGGGACTAATTTGGCGTTCCAGACCCAGGTGGAGAACCATAGCACGTCGGCCTTCTTAAAGGGACATCCTCCTAGGCACTTAGTCAAATTTACACCTTTTTTTTTGGACTTCCAGCGAGGAGAGGGACAATTTTGCTTTCCTGACCCAGGTGGAGAACCATAGCACGTCGGCCTTCTTAAAGGGACATCCTCCTAGACACTTAGTCAAATTCACGCCTTTTTTTTTGGACTTCCAGCTAGGAGAGGGACTAATTTGGCGTTCCGTACCCAGGTGGAGAACCATAGCACGTCGGCCTTCTTAAAGGGAAATGCTCCTAGGCACTTAGTCAAATTCACGCCTTTTTTTTGGACTTCCAGCGAGGAGAGGGACAATTTTGCTTTCCTGACCCAGGTGGAGAACCATAGCACGTCGGCCTTCTTAAAGGGACATCCTCCTAGGCACTTAGTCAAATTCACGCCTTTTTTTTGGACTTCCAGCGAGGAGAGGGACAATTTTGCTTTCCTGACCCAGGTGGAGAACCATAGCACGTCGGCCTTCTTAAAGGGAAATGCTCCTAGGCACTTAGTCAAATTCACGCCTTTTTTTTGGACTTCCAGCGAGGAGAGGGACAATTTTGCTTTCCTGACCCAGGTGGAGAACCATAGCACGTCGGCCTTCTTAAAGGGAAATGCTCCTAGGCACTTAGTCAAATTCACGCCTTTTTTTTGGACTTCCAGCGAGGAGAGGGACAATTTTGCTTTCCTGACCCAGGTGGAGAACCATAGCACGTCGGCCTTCTTAAAGGGAAATGCTCCTAGGCACTTAGTCAAATTCACGCCTTTTTTTTGGACTTCCAGCGAGGAGAGGGACAATTTTGCTTTCCTGACCCAGGTGGAGAACCATAGCACGTCGGCCTTCTTAAAGGGAAATGCTCCTAGGCACTTAGTCAAATTCACGCCTTTTTTTTGGACTTCCAGCGAGGAGAGGGACTAATTTGGCGTTCCAGACCCAGGTGGAGAACCATAGCAGGTCGGCCTTCTTAAAGGGACATGCCCCTAGACACTTAGTCAAATTTACGCCTGAAAATAGGGCCCCAAAAGAACTGGAAATAATGTCTTTAATTCAGGGTGCATTTGCAGCGAGTGTCCACCAGAGGGCTCCAATTCCCCCACTATAGTCCTGGTACTCTAAAATGATGGCACTTAGTCAAATTTCCGCCTTTTTTTGATGACTTCCAACTAGGAGAGGGACTAATTTTGAGTTCCGGACCCGGGTGGAGAACCATAGCACGTCGGCCTTCTTAAAGGGACATCCTCCTAGGCACTTAGTCAAATTTCCGCCTTTTTTTTGGACTTCCAGCGAGGAGAGGGACTAATTTTGCTTTCCGTACCCGGGTGGAGAACCATAGCAGGTCAGCCTTCTTAAAGGGACATCCTCCTAGGCACTTAGTCAAATTTACGCCTTTTTTTTGGACTTCCAGCGAGGAGAGGGACAATTTTGCTTTCCTGACCCAGGTGGAGAACCATAGCAGGTCGGCCTTCTTAAAGGGAAATGCTCCTAGACACTTAGTCAAATTCACGCCTTTTTTTTGGACTTCCAGCGAGGAGAGGGACAATTTTGCGTTCCTGACCCAGGTGGAGGACCATAGCACGTCGGCCTTCTTAAAGGGACATCCTCCTAGGCACTTAGTCAAATTTACACCTTTTTTTTTGGACTTCCAGCGAGGAGAGGGACTAATTTTGCTTTCCGTACCCGGGTGGAGAACCATAGCAGGTCAGCCTTCTTAAAGGGACATCCTCCTAGGCACTTAGTCAAACTTACGCCTTTTTTTTGGACTTCCAGCGAGGAGAGGGACTAATTTTGCTTTCCGTACCCGGGTGGAGAACCATAGCAGGTCAGCCTTCTTAAAGGGACATCCTCCTAGGCACTTAGTCAAATTTCCGCCTTTTTTTTGGACTTCCAGCGAGAAGAGGGACTAATTTGGCGTTCCAGACCCAGGTGGAGAACCATAGCACGTCGGCCTTCTTAAAGGGACATCCTCCTAGGCACTTAGTCAAATTTACGACATTTTTTTTTGGACTTCCAGCGAGGAGAGGGACTAATTTTGCTTTCCGGACCCAGGTGGAGAACCATAGCAGGTCGGCCTTCTTAAAGGGACATCCTCCTAGGCACTTAGTCAAATTCACGCCTTTTTTTTGGACTTCCAGCGAGGAGAGGGACTAATTTGGCGTTCCGTACCCAGGTAGAGAACCAAGGCACGTCGGCCTTCTTAAGGGGACATCCTCCTAGACACTTAGTCAAAT
>NW_027316595.1:230000-247500 GCF_033978685.3 Nerophis lumbriciformis | reverse complement strand
CGCTCAGAAGCTGGAAGAGCAGTTTGAAAAAGGACCGGGGTAAAGAGGAGGAAAGCACCATATATGTGTCCGGGAAGGCGCCCCTCGGGCGGACACAGGTGTCTGCATGAGCCCCTGTCGCTCAGATGCTGGAAGATCAGTTTGAAAAAGGACCGGGGTAAAGAGGGGGGAAGCACCATATATGTGTCCGGGAAGGCGCCCCTCGGGCGGACACAGGTGTCTGCATGAGCCCCTGTCGCTCAGATGCTGGAAGATCAGTTTGAAAAAAGAACCAGAGGATAGAGGGGAAAAACACCATATTTGTGTCCGAAAATAGCTCACTTTGACTCGGACGCGTTCCCTGTGATTTCAGCCTGTCAGACATGGTGCACATAGTAACGAGATGGAGGTGTTTTGGTCGACCAGGTAAAAAACGAAAAATCGAGAGAAGGTAAAAAGTAGGTGAAAAATTAAGCCTCTCTCGTTAAGGTACTTAGAAAAAATCCCAAAAAAAAAATGAACTCCCATTGAAATGAATGGGGAAAATTTTTTTTCTCGTTTTTTTTCTAAGTACAACAACGAGAGAAGGTAAAAAATGGTTTTTTTTAGCCTCTCTCGTTAAGGTACTTAGAAAAAAACCCAGATTTTTTATTTTCTCGTTTTTTTTCTAAGTACAACAACGAGAGAAGGTAAAAACAGGTGCTTTTTAGCCTCTCTCGTTAAGGTACTTGGAAAAAATCCGAGACATGTTTGGTCTTCCCCACTGACAGTGCGCCTTTGCTGGGTAAGTTGTGGACGTGCCAGGCACCCCCGGGACACCGGTGGAACGCGGCCGGACTCGTGGTACTCCAACCCGGGCATAATTTTGGATATTTCCCGGTCCTTTTTTTCCCCACTTTCCCAACTTTTCTTCTGAATCACAGTGCGCCTTTGCTGGGTAAGTTGTGGACATGGCAGGCACCCCCGGGACACCGGTGGAACGCGGCCGGACTCGTGGTACTCCAACCCGGGCATAATTTTGGATCAAATTCGGGACTTTTGCCCACTTTCCCAACTTTTCTTCCCAATCACAGTGCGCCTTTGCTGGGTAAGTTGTGGACATGGCAGGCACCCCCGGGACACCGGTGGAACGCGGCCGGACTCGTGGTACTCCAACCCGGGCATAATTTTGGATCAAATTCGGGACTTTTGCCCACTTTCCCAACTTTTCTTCCCAATCACAGTGCGCCTTTGCTGGGTGCGTTGTGGACATGGCAGGCACCCCCGGGACACCGGTGGAACGCGGCCGGACTCGTGGTACTCCAACCCGGGCATAATTTTGGATCAAATTCGGGACTTTTGCCCACTTTCCCAACTTTTCTTCCCAATCACAGTGCGCCTTTGCTGGGTGCGTTGTGGACATGGCAGGCACCCCCGGGACACCGGTGGAACGCGGCCGGACTCGTGGTACTCCAACCCGGGCATAATTTTGGATCAAATTCGGGACTTTTGCCCACTTTCCCAACTTTTCTTCCCAATCACAGTGCGCCTTTGCTGGGTGCGTTGTGGACATGGCAGGCACCCCCGGGACACCGGTGGAACGCGGCCGGACTCGTGGTACTCCAACCCGGGCATAATTTTGGATCAAATTCGGGACTTTTGCCCACTTTCCCAACTTTTCTTCCCAATCACAGTGCGCCTTTGCTGGGTGCGTTGTGGACATGGCAGGCACCCCCGGGACACCGGTGGAACGCGGCCGGACTCGTGGTACTCCAACCCGGGCATAATTTTGGATCAAATTCGGGACTTTTGCCCACTTTCCCAACTTTTCTTCCCAATCACAGTGCGCCTTTGCTGGGTGCGTTGTGGACATGGCAGGCACCCCCGGGACACCGGTGGAACGCGGCCGGACTCGTGGTACTCCAACCCGGGCATAATTTTGGACCAAATTCGGGACTTTTGCCCACTTTCCCAACTTTTCTTCCCAATCACAGTGCGCCTTTGCTGGGTGCGTTGTGGACATTGTAGGCACCCCGGAACCCTGGTGGAACGCGGCGGGACTTGTGGGACTCGAACCTGGGTGTGATTTTGGACCAAATTCGGGACTTTTGCCCACTTTCCCAACTTTTCTTGCCCACTCACAGTGCGCCTTTGCTGGGTAAGTTGTGGACATTGTAGGCACCCCGGCACTCTGGTGGAACGCGGCGGGACTTGTGGGACTCGAACCTGGGTGTGATTTTGGACCAAATTCGGGACTTTTGCCCACTTTCCCAACTTTTCTTCCCAATCACAGTGCGCCTTTGCTGGGTGCGTTGTGGACATTGTAGGCACCCCGGAACCCTGGTGGAACGCGGCGGGACTTGTGGGACTCGAACCTGGGTGTGATTTTGGACCAAATTCGGGACTTTTGCCCACTTTCCCAACTTTTCTTCCCAATCACAGTGCGCCTTTGCTGGGTGCGTTGTGGACATTGTAGGCACCCCGGAACCCTGGTGGAACGCGGCGGGACTTGTAAGACTCGAACCTGGGTGTGATTTTGGACCAAATTCGGGACTTTTGCCCACTTTCCCAACTTTTCTTCCCAATCACAGTGCGCCTTTGCTGGGTGCGTTGTGGACATTGTAGGCACCCCGGAACCCTGGTGGAACGCGGCGGGACTTGTGGGACTCGAACCTGGGTGTGATTTTGGACCAAATTCGGGACTTTTGCCCACTTTCCCAACTTTTCTTCCCAATCACAGTGCGCCTTTGCTGGGTGCGTTGTGGACATTGTAGGCACCCCGGAACCCTGGTGGAACGCGGCGGGACTTGTGGGACTCGAACCTGGGTGTGATTTTGGACCAAATTCGGGACTTTTGCCCACTTTCCCAACTTTTCTTCCCAATCACAGTGCGCCTTTGCTGGGTGCGTTGTGGACATTGTAGGCACCCCGGAACCCTGGTGGAACGCGGCGGGACTTGTGGGACTCGAACCTGGGTGTGATTTTGGACCAAATTCGGGACTTTTGCCCACTTTCCCAACTTTTCTTCCCAATCACAGTGCGCCTTTGCTGGGTGCGTTGTGGACATTGTAGGCACCCCGAGACACTGGTGGAACGCGGCGGGACTTGTGGGACTCGAACCTGGGTGTGATTTTGGACCAAATTCGGGACTTTTGCCCACTTTCCCAACTTTTCTTCCCAATCACAGTGCGCCTTTGCTGGGTGCGTTGTGGACATTGTAGGCACCCCGGAACCCTGGTGGAACGCGGCGGGACTTGTGGGACTCGAACCTGGGTGTGATTTTGGACCAAATTCGGGACTTTTGCCCACTTTCCCAACTTTTCTTCCCAATCACAGTGCGCCTTTGCTGGGTGCGTTGTGGACATTGTAGGCACCCCGGAACCCTGGTGGAACGCGGCGGGACTTGTGGGACTCGAACCTGGGTGTGATTTTGGACCAAATTCGGGACTTTTGCCCACTTTCCCAACTTTTCTTCCCAATCACAGTGCGCCTTTGCTGGGTGCGTTGTGGACATTGTAGGCACCCCGGAACCCTGGTGGAACGCGGCGGGACTTGTGGGACTCGAACCTGGGTGTGATTTTGGACCAAATTCGGGACTTTTGCCCACTTTCCCAACTTTTCTTCCCAATCACAGTGCGCCTTTGCTGGGTGCGTTGTGGACATTGTAGGCACCCCGGAACCCTGGTGGAACGCGGCGGGACTTGTGGGACTCGAACCTGGGTGTGATTTTGGACCAAATTCGGGACTTTTGCCCACTTTCCCAACTTTTCTTCCCAATCACAGTGCGCCTTTGCTGGGTGCGTTGTGGACATTGTAGGCACCCCGAGACCCTGGTGGAACGCGGCGGGACTTGTGGGACTCGAACCTGGGTGTGATTTTGGACCAAATTCGGGACTTTTGCCCACTTTCCCAACTTTTCTTCCCAATCACAGTGCGCCTTTGCTGGGTAAGTTGTGGACATTGTAGGCACCCCGGAACCCTGGTGGAACGCGGCGGGACTTGTGGGACTCGAACCTGGGTGTGATTTTGGACCAAATTCGGGACTTTTGCCCACTTTCCCAACTTTTCTTCCCAATCACAGTGCGCCTTTGCTGGGTGCGTCGTGGACATTGTAGGCACCCCGGAACCCTGGTGGAACGCGGCGGGACTTGCGGGACTCGAACCTGGGTGTGATTTTGGACCAAATTCGGGACTTTTGCCCACTTTCCCAACTTTTCTTCCCAATCACAGTGCGCCTTTGCTGGGTGCGTTGTGGACATTGTAGGCACCCCGGAACCCTGGTGGAACGCGGCGGGACTTGTGGGACTCGAACCTGGGTGTGATTTTGGACCAAATTCGGGACTTTTGCCCACTTTCCCAACTTTTCTTCCCAATCACAGTGCGCCTTTGCTGGGTGCGTCGTGGACATTGTAGGCACCCCGGAACCCTGGTGGAACGCGGCGGGACTTGTGGGACTCGAACCTGGGTGTGATTTTGGACCAAATTCGGGACTTTTGCCCACTTTCCCAACTTTTCTTCCCAATCACAGTGCGCCTTTGCTGGGTGCGTCGTGGACATTGTAGGCACCCCGGAACCCTGGTGGAACGCGGCGGGACTTGTGGGACTCGAACCTGGGTGTGATTTTGGACCAAATTCGGGACTTTTGCCCACTTTCCCAACTTTTCTTCCCAATCACAGTGCGCCTTTGCTGGGTGCGTTGTGGACATTGTAGGCACCCCGAGACCCTGGTGGAACGCGGCGGGACTTGTGGGACTCGAACCTGGGTGTGATTTTGGACCAAATTCGGGACTTTTGCCCACTTTCCCAACTTTTCTTCCCAATCACAGTGCGCCTTTGCTGGGTGCGTTGTGGACATTGTAGGCACCCCGAGACCCTGGTGGAACGCGGCGGGACTTGTGGGACTCGAACCTGGGTGTGATTTTGGACCAAATTCGGGACTTTTGCCCACTTTCCCAACTTTTCTTCCCAATCACAGTGCGCCTTTGCTGGGTAAGTTGTGGACATTGTAGGCACCCCGGAACCCTGGTGGAACGCGGCGGGACTTGTGGGACTCGAACCTGGGTGTGATTTTGGACCAAATTCGGGACTTTTGCCCACTTTCCCAACTTTTCTTCCCAATCACAGTGCGCCTTTGCTGGGTAAGTTGTGGACATTGTAGGCACCCCGGAACCCTGGTGGAACGCGGCGGGACTTGTGGGACTCGAACCTGGGTGTGATTTTGGACCAAATTCGGGACTTTTGCCCACTTTCCCAACTTTTCTTCCCAATCACAGTGCGCCTTTGCTGGGTAAGTTGTGGACATTGTAGGCACCCCGGAACCCTGGTGGAACGCGGCGGGACTTGTGGGACTCGAACCTGGGTGTGATTTTGGACCAAATTCGGGACTTTTGCCCACTTTCCCAACTTTTCTTGCCCACTCACAGTGCGCCTTTGCTGGGTAAGTTGTGGACATGCCAGGCACCCCAGGGACACCGGTGGAACGCGGCGGGACTTGTGGGACTCGAACCTGGGTATAATTTTGGCTCAAATTCGGGACTTTTGCCCACTTTCCCAACTTTTCTTCCCAATCACAGTGCGCCTTTGCTGGTTGCGTTGTGGACATTGTAGGCACCCCGGAACCCTGGTGGAACGCGGCGGGACTTGTGGGACTCGAACCTGGGTGTGATTTTGGACCAAATTCGGGACTTTTGCCCACTTTCCCAACTTTTCTTGCCCACTCACAGTGCGCCTTTGCTGGGTAAGTTGTGGACATGCCAGGCACCCCCGGGACACCGGTGGAACGCGGCGGGACTTGTGGGACTCGAACCTGGGTATAATTTTGGCTCAAATTCGGGACTTTTGCCCACTTTCCCAACTTTTCTTCCCAATCACAGTGCGCCTTTGCTGGGTAAGTTGTGGACATTGTAGGCACCCCGAGACACTGGTGGAACGCGGCGGGACTTGTGGGACTCGAACCTGGGTGTGATTTTGGACCAAATTAGGGACTTTTGCCCACTTTCCCAACTTTTCTTCCCAATCACAGTGCGCCTTTGCTGGGTGCGTTGTGGACATTGTAGGCACCCCGGAACCCTGGTGGAACGCGGCGGGACTCGTGGTACTCCAACCCGGGCATAATTTTGGATCAAATTCGGGACTTTTGCCCACTTTCCCAACTTTTCTTCCCAATCACAGTGCGCCTTTGCTGGGTGCGTTGTGGACATGGCAGGCACCCCCGGGACACCGGTGGAACGCGGCCGGACTCGTGGTACTCCAACCCGGGCATAATTTTGGACCAAATTCGGGACTTTTGCCCACTTTCCCAACTTTTCTTCCCAATCACAGTGCGCCTTTGCTGGGTGCGTTGTGGACATTGTAGGCACCCCGGAACCCTGGTGGAACGCGGCGGGACTTGTGGGACTCGAACCTGGGTGTGATTTTGGACCAAATTCGGGACTTTTGCCCACTTTCCCAACTTTTCTTGCCCACTCACAGTGCGCCTTTGCTGGGTAAGTTGTGGACATTGTAGGCACCCCGGCACTCTGGTGGAACGCGGCGGGACTTGTGGGACTCGAACCTGGGTGTGATTTTGGACCAAATTCGGGACTTTTGCCCACTTTCCCAACTTTTCTTCCCAATCACAGTGCGCCTTTGCTGGGTGCGTTGTGGACATTGTAGGCACCCCGGAACCCTGGTGGAACGCGGCGGGACTTGTGGGACTCGAACCTGGGTGTGATTTTGGACCAAATTCGGGACTTTTGCCCACTTTCCCAACTTTTCTTCCCAATCACAGTGCGCCTTTGCTGGGTGCGTTGTGGACATTGTAGGCACCCCGGAACCCTGGTGGAACGCGGCGGGACTTGTAAGACTCGAACCTGGGTGTGATTTTGGACCAAATTCGGGACTTTTGCCCACTTTCCCAACTTTTCTTCCCAATCACAGTGCGCCTTTGCTGGGTGCGTTGTGGACATTGTAGGCACCCCGGAACCCTGGTGGAACGCGGCGGGACTTGTGGGACTCGAACCTGGGTGTGATTTTGGACCAAATTCGGGACTTTTGCCCACTTTCCCAACTTTTCTTCCCAATCACAGTGCGCCTTTGCTGGGTGCGTTGTGGACATTGTAGGCACCCCGGAACCCTGGTGGAACGCGGCGGGACTTGTGGGACTCGAACCTGGGTGTGATTTTGGACCAAATTCGGGACTTTTGCCCACTTTCCCAACTTTTCTTCCCAATCACAGTGCGCCTTTGCTGGGTGCGTTGTGGACATTGTAGGCACCCCGGAACCCTGGTGGAACGCGGCGGGACTTGTGGGACTCGAACCTGGGTGTGATTTTGGACCAAATTCGGGACTTTTGCCCACTTTCCCAACTTTTCTTCCCAATCACAGTGCGCCTTTGCTGGGTGCGTTGTGGACATTGTAGGCACCCCGAGACACTGGTGGAACGCGGCGGGACTTGTGGGACTCGAACCTGGGTGTGATTTTGGACCAAATTCGGGACTTTTGCCCACTTTCCCAACTTTTCTTCCCAATCACAGTGCGCCTTTGCTGGGTGCGTTGTGGACATTGTAGGCACCCCGGAACCCTGGTGGAACGCGGCGGGACTTGTGGGACTCGAACCTGGGTGTGATTTTGGACCAAATTCGGGACTTTTGCCCACTTTCCCAACTTTTCTTCCCAATCACAGTGCGCCTTTGCTGGGTGCGTTGTGGACATTGTAGGCACCCCGGAACCCTGGTGGAACGCGGCGGGACTTGTGGGACTCGAACCTGGGTGTGATTTTGGACCAAATTCGGGACTTTTGCCCACTTTCCCAACTTTTCTTCCCAATCACAGTGCGCCTTTGCTGGGTGC
Organism: Nerophis lumbriciformis; assembly: GCF_033978685.3. Taxonomy (NCBI): domain Eukaryota; kingdom Metazoa; phylum Chordata; class Actinopteri; order Syngnathiformes; family Syngnathidae; genus Nerophis; species Nerophis lumbriciformis. The sequence continues at coordinate 239,712 of NW_027316595.1, read as the reverse complement.
GTTGTGGACATTGTAGGCACCCCGGAACCCTGGTGGAACGCGGCGGGACTTGTGGGACTCGAACCTGGGTGTGATTTTGGACCAAATTCGGGACTTTTGCCCACTTTCCCAACTTTTCTTCCCAATCACAGTGCGCCTTTGCTGGGTGCGTTGTGGACATTGTAGGCACCCCGGAACCCTGGTGGAACGCGGCGGGACTTGTGGGACTCGAACCTGGGTGTGATTTTGGACCAAATTCGGGACTTTTGCCCACTTTCCCAACTTTTCTTCCCAATCACAGTGCGCCTTTGCTGGGTGCGTTGTGGACATTGTAGGCACCCCGAGACCCTGGTGGAACGCGGCGGGACTTGTGGGACTCGAACCTGGGTGTGATTTTGGACCAAATTCGGGACTTTTGCCCACTTTCCCAACTTTTCTTCCCAATCACAGTGCGCCTTTGCTGGGTAAGTTGTGGACATTGTAGGCACCCCGGAACCCTGGTGGAACGCGGCGGGACTTGTGGGACTCGAACCTGGGTGTGATTTTGGACCAAATTCGGGACTTTTGCCCACTTTCCCAACTTTTCTTCCCAATCACAGTGCGCCTTTGCTGGGTGCGTCGTGGACATTGTAGGCACCCCGGAACCCTGGTGGAACGCGGCGGGACTTGCGGGACTCGAACCTGGGTGTGATTTTGGACCAAATTCGGGACTTTTGCCCACTTTCCCAACTTTTCTTCCCAATCACAGTGCGCCTTTGCTGGGTGCGTTGTGGACATTGTAGGCACCCCGGAACCCTGGTGGAACGCGGCGGGACTTGTGGGACTCGAACCTGGGTGTGATTTTGGACCAAATTCGGGACTTTTGCCCACTTTCCCAACTTTTCTTCCCAATCACAGTGCGCCTTTGCTGGGTGCGTCGTGGACATTGTAGGCACCCCGGAACCCTGGTGGAACGCGGCGGGACTTGTGGGACTCGAACCTGGGTGTGATTTTGGACCAAATTCGGGACTTTTGCCCACTTTCCCAACTTTTCTTCCCAATCACAGTGCGCCTTTGCTGGGTGCGTCGTGGACATTGTAGGCACCCCGGAACCCTGGTGGAACGCGGCGGGACTTGTGGGACTCGAACCTGGGTGTGATTTTGGACCAAATTCGGGACTTTTGCCCACTTTCCCAACTTTTCTTCCCAATCACAGTGCGCCTTTGCTGGGTGCGTTGTGGACATTGTAGGCACCCCGAGACCCTGGTGGAACGCGGCGGGACTTGTGGGACTCGAACCTGGGTGTGATTTTGGACCAAATTCGGGACTTTTGCCCACTTTCCCAACTTTTCTTCCCAATCACAGTGCGCCTTTGCTGGGTGCGTTGTGGACATTGTAGGCACCCCGAGACCCTGGTGGAACGCGGCGGGACTTGTGGGACTCGAACCTGGGTGTGATTTTGGACCAAATTCGGGACTTTTGCCCACTTTCCCAACTTTTCTTCCCAATCACAGTGCGCCTTTGCTGGGTAAGTTGTGGACATTGTAGGCACCCCGGAACCCTGGTGGAACGCGGCGGGACTTGTGGGACTCGAACCTGGGTGTGATTTTGGACCAAATTCGGGACTTTTGCCCACTTTCCCAACTTTTCTTCCCAATCACAGTGCGCCTTTGCTGGGTAAGTTGTGGACATTGTAGGCACCCCGGAACCCTGGTGGAACGCGGCGGGACTTGTGGGACTCGAACCTGGGTGTGATTTTGGACCAAATTCGGGACTTTTGCCCACTTTCCCAACTTTTCTTCCCAATCACAGTGCGCCTTTGCTGGGTAAGTTGTGGACATTGTAGGCACCCCGGAACCCTGGTGGAACGCGGCGGGACTTGTGGGACTCGAACCTGGGTGTGATTTTGGACCAAATTCGGGACTTTTGCCCACTTTCCCAACTTTTCTTGCCCACTCACAGTGCGCCTTTGCTGGGTAAGTTGTGGACATGCCAGGCACCCCAGGGACACCGGTGGAACGCGGCGGGACTTGTGGGACTCGAACCTGGGTATAATTTTGGCTCAAATTCGGGACTTTTGCCCACTTTCCCAACTTTTCTTCCCAATCACAGTGCGCCTTTGCTGGTTGCGTTGTGGACATTGTAGGCACCCCGGAACCCTGGTGGAACGCGGCGGGACTTGTGGGACTCGAACCTGGGTGTGATTTTGGACCAAATTCGGGACTTTTGCCCACTTTCCCAACTTTTCTTGCCCACTCACAGTGCGCCTTTGCTGGGTAAGTTGTGGACATGCCAGGCACCCCCGGGACACCGGTGGAACGCGGCGGGACTTGTGGGACTCGAACCTGGGTATAATTTTGGCTCAAATTCGGGACTTTTGCCCACTTTCCCAACTTTTCTTCCCAATCACAGTGCGCCTTTGCTGGGTAAGTTGTGGACATTGTAGGCACCCCGAGACACTGGTGGAACGCGGCGGGACTTGTGGGACTCGAACCTGGGTGTGATTTTGGACCAAATTAGGGACTTTTGCCCACTTTCCCAACTTTTCTTCCCAATCACAGTGCGCCTTTGCTGGGTGCGTTGTGGACATTGTAGGCACCCCGGAACCCTGGTGGAACGCGGCGGGACTTGTGGGACTCGAACCTGGGTATAATTTTGGCTCAAATTCGGGACTTTTGCCCACTTTCCCAACTTTTCTTCCCAATCACAGTGCGCCTTTGCTGGGTGCGTTGTGGACATTGTAGGCACCCCGGAACCCTGGTGGAACGCGGCGGGACTTGTGGGACTCGAACCTGGGTGTGATTTTGGACCAAATTCGGGACTTTTGCCCACTTTCCCAACTTTTCTTGCCCACTCACAGTGCGCCTTTGCTGGGTAAGTTGTGGACATGCCAGGCACCCCCGGGACACCGGTGGAACGCGGCGGGACTTGTGGGACTCGAACCTGGGTATAATTTTGGCTCAAATTCGGGTCTTTTGCCCACTTTCCCAACTTTTCTTCCCAATCACAGTGCGCCTTTGCTGGGTGCGTTGTGGACATTGTAGGCACCCCGGAACCCTGGTGGAACGCGGCGGGACTTGTGGGACTCGAACCTGGGTGTGATTTTGGACCAAATTCGGGACTTTTGCCCACTTTCCCAACTTTTCTTCCCAATCACAGTGCGCCTTTGCTGGGTGCGTTGTGGACATTGTAGGCACCCCGGAACCCTGGTGGAACGCGGCGGGACTTGTGGGACTCGAACCTGGGTGTGATTTTGGACCAAATTCGGGACTTTTGCCCACTTTCCCAACTTTTCTTCCCAATCACAGTGCACCTTTGCTGGGTAAGTTGTGGACATGTCAGGCACCCCGGAACCCTGGTGGAACGCGGCGGGACTTGTGGGACTCGAACCTGCGTGTGATTTTGGATCAAATTCGGGACTTTTGCCCACTTTCACTCCCTCTCTTTGTTTATAGTGCATATTTTCTGCTGGATCTACTCTCTATTTACTCCAAGGAAAAAAACTAGCCGGTCGCGGCAAATTTTTACAATCGGTCGCCAAACTACGGCACGAGGGCCGAACGCGGTACGCCGGCGTCCAAGATACGGCCCGGGGATTTTTTTGATTTTTTGGGCTTTTTTTGATTTTTTTGGACATGTTGGGCATCCCAGGACTCGGGTGCGACTGCAGGACGTGTGGGGCTCTAACCTGGGTGTGGTTTTTGGTCATTTTTCCGGACTTTTGCCCACTTTTCCAACTTTTCTTCCCAATCACAGTGCGCCTTTGCTGGGTGCGTTTTGGGCATGTGGGGGGCACCTCGGACTCGGGTGGGACGCGGCGGGACTTGTGGCACTCGTACCTGGGTGTGATTTTTGATCATTTTGTGGACTTTTGCCCACTTTCCCAACTTTTCTTCCCAATCACAGTGCACCTTTGCTGGGTAAGTTGAGGACATTGTAGGCACCCCGGAACACTGGTGGAACGCGGCGGGACTTGTGGGACTCGAACCTGGGTATAATTTTGGATCAAATTCGGGACTTTTGCCCACTTTTCCAACTTTTCTTCCCCACTCACAGTGCGCCTTTGCTGGGTGCGTTTTGGGCATGCGGGGGGCACCTCGGACTCGGGTGGGACGCGGCGGGACTTGTGGCACTCGTACCTGGGTGTGATTTTTGATCATTTTGTGGACTTTTCCCCAGACACTCTCCACTTGTCTACCCCACTTCCCCTGTGACTTTGCTGGGGGGCGTTTCCCCGCTGTCCTTTGTAGTGTAAGGGTTACTTTTCTTTTTTTTCTGTCTGAAAATAGGGCCCCAAAAGGCCTCACACTCCCCGGGAAGACCTGATGGACGCCTCGGCGTCACTGAAACAGGCCAATCTGTCTGAAAATATGGCCCACGAAAGGCCTCACATTCCCCGGGAAGACCTGATGGACGCCCCGGCGTCACCGAAATACGGCAAACTGTCTGAAAATAGGGGCTCCAAGGGTTCCCCACTCTTTCTGGCCCACAAAAGGCCTCTCATTCCCCGGGAACACCTGTAGGACTCCCCGGCGTCAAGGAAATACGCCAAACCGTCTGAAAATAGAGGCCCAAAAGAACTGGAAATAATGTGTTTAATTTGGGGGGTGATGTCTATAATTATGGGGGTGCATTGGAGGCGGGAGTCCACTGGAGGGCTCCACACCGTCTGAATATAGGGCCCCAAAAGGCCTGGAATTAATGTATTTAATTTGGGGGGTGCATTTGCAGCGGGAGTCCACCGGAGGGCTCCATTTCCCCACTCTTTTGTTGACATATGGCCACAAAAGGCCTCTCATTCCCCGGGAAGACCTGATGGACGCCCCGGCGTCACCGAAATAAGTCAAACTGTCTGAAAATAGGGGCTCCAAGGGTTCCCCACTCTTTCTGGCCCACAAAAGGCCTCTCATTCCCCGGGAACACCTGTAGGACTCCCCGGCGTCAAGGAAATCCGCCAAACTGTCTGAAAATAGGGCCCCAAAAGAACTGGAAATGATGCCTTTAATTTGGGGGGTGATGTCTTTAATTTGGGGGGTGCATTGGAGGCGGGAGTCCACTGGAGGGCTACACACCGTCTGAATATAGGGCCCCAAAAGGCCTGGAATTAATGTATTTAATTTGGGGGGTGCATTTGCAGCGGGAGTCCACCGGAGGGCTCCATTTCCCCACTCTTTTGTTGACATATGGCCACAAAAGGCCTCTCATTCCCCGGGAAGACCTGATGGACGCCCCGGCGTCACCGAAATAAGCCAAACTGTCTGAAAATAGGGGCTCCAAGGGTCCCCCACTCTTTCTGGCCCACAAAAGGCCTCTCATTCCCCGGGAACACCAAAAGAACTGGAAATAATGTGTTTAATTCAGGGTGCATTTGCAGCGAGTGTCCACCAGAGGGCTCCAATTCCCCAGCTATAGTCCTGGTACTCTAAAATGATGGCACTTAGTCAAATTTCCGCCTTTTTTTGATGACTTCCAACTAGGAGAGGGACTAATTTTGAGTTCCGGACCCGGGTGGAGAACCATAGCAGGTCGGCCTTCTTAAAGGGAAATGCTCCTAGGCACTTAGTCAAATTTACACCTTTTTTTTTTGGACTTCCAGCGAGGAGAGGGACAATTTTGCTTTCCTGACCCAGGTGGAGAACCATAGCACGTCGGCCTTCTTAAAGGGAAATGCTCCTAGGCACTTAGTCAAATTCACGCCTTTTTTTTGGACTTCCAGCGAGGAGAGGGACAATTTTGCTTTCCTGACCCAGGTGGAGAACCATAGCACGTCGGCCTTCTTAAAGGGAAATGCTCCTAGGCACTTAGTCAAATTCACGCCTTTTTTTTGGACTTCCAGCGAGGAGAGGGACAATTTTGCTTTCCTGACCCAGGTGGAGAACCATAGCACGTCGGCCTTCTTAAAGGGAAATGCTCCTAGGCACTTAGTCAAATTCACGCCTTTTTTTTGGACTTCCAGCGAGGAGAGGGACAATTTTGCTTTCCTGACCCAGGTGGAGAACCATAGCACGTCGGCCTTCTTAAAGGGAAATGCTCCTAGGCACTTAGTCAAATTCACGCCTTTTTTTTGGACTTCCAGCGAGGAGAGGGACAATTTTGCTTTCCTGACCCAGGTGGAGAACCATAGCACGTCGGCCTTCTTAAAGGGACATCCTCCTAGGCACTTAGTCAAATTCACGCCTTTTTTTGGACTTCCAGCGAGGAGAGGGACTAATTTGGCGTTCCAGACCCAGGTGGAGAACCATAGCAGGTCGGCCTTCTTAAAGGGAAATGCTCCTAGACACTTAGTCAAATTTACCAAACTTTTCTATATAGCCCTGGTACTCTAAAATGATGACACATAGACAAAAAACCAAACTTTTCTATAGAGGCCTGGTACTCTAAAATGATGGCACTTAGTCAAATTTCCGCCTTTTTTTTGGACTTCCAGCGAGGAGAGGGACTAATTTGGCGTTCCAGACCCAGGTGGAGAACCATAGCAGGTCGGCCTTCTTAAAGGGAAATGCTCCTAGACACTTAGTCAAATTCACGCCTTTTTTTTGGACTTCCAGCGAGGAGAGGGACAATTTTGCGTTCCTGACCCAGGTGGAGGACCATAGCACGTCGGCCTTCTTAAAGGGACATCCTCCTAGGCACTTAGTCAAATTTACGACTTTTTTTTGGACTTCCAGCGAGGAGAGGGACAATTTTGCTTTCCTGACCCAGGTGGAGAACCATAGCACGTCGGCCTTCTTAAAGGGACATCCTCCTAGGCACTTAGTCAAATTCACGCCTTTTTTTTGGACTTCCAGCGAGGAGAGGGACTAATTTGGCGTTCCAGACCCAGGTGGAGAACCATAGCACGTCGGCCTTCTTAAAGGGACATCCTCCTAGGCACTTAGTCAAATTTACACCTTTTTTTTTGGACTTCCAGCGAGGAGAGGGACAATTTTGCTTTCCTGACCCAGGTGGAGAACCATAGCACGTCGGCCTTCTTAAAGGGACATCCTCCTAGACACTTAGTCAAATTCACGCCTTTTTTTTTGGACTTCCAGCTAGGAGAGGGACTAATTTGGCGTTCCGTACCCAGGTGGAGAACCATAGCACGTCGGCCTTCTTAAAGGGAAATGCTCCTAGGCACTTAGTCAAATTCACGCCTTTTTTTTGGACTTCCAGCGAGGAGAGGGACAATTTTGCTTTCCTGACCCAGGTGGAGAACCATAGCACGTCGGCCTTCTTAAAGGGACATCCTCCTAGGCACTTAGTCAAATTCACGCCTTTTTTTTGGACTTCCAGCGAGGAGAGGGACAATTTTGCTTTCCTGACCCAGGTGGAGAACCATAGCACGTCGGCCTTCTTAAAGGGAAATGCTCCTAGGCACTTAGTCAAATTCACGCCTTTTTTTTGGACTTCCAGCGAGGAGAGGGACAATTTTGCTTTCCTGACCCAGGTGGAGAACCATAGCACGTCGGCCTTCTTAAAGGGAAATGCTCCTAGGCACTTAGTCAAATTCACGCCTTTTTTTTGGACTTCCAGCGAGGAGAGGGACAATTTTGCTTTCCTGACCCAGGTGGAGAACCATAGCACGTCGGCCTTCTTAAAGGGAAATGCTCCTAGGCACTTAGTCAAATTCACGCCTTTTTTTTGGACTTCCAGCGAGGAGAGGGACAATTTTGCTTTCCTGACCCAGGTGGAGAACCATAGCACGTCGGCCTTCTTAAAGGGAAATGCTCCTAGGCACTTAGTCAAATTCACGCCTTTTTTTTGGACTTCCAGCGAGGAGAGGGACTAATTTGGCGTTCCAGACCCAGGTGGAGAACCATAGCAGGTCGGCCTTCTTAAAGGGACATGCCCCTAGACACTTAGTCAAATTTACGCCTGAAAATAGGGCCCCAAAAGAACTGGAAATAATGTCTTTAATTCAGGGTGCATTTGCAGCGAGTGTCCACCAGAGGGCTCCAATTCCCCCACTATAGTCCTGGTACTCTAAAATGATGGCACTTAGTCAAATTTCCGCCTTTTTTTGATGACTTCCAACTAGGAGAGGGACTAATTTTGAGTTCCGGACCCGGGTGGAGAACCATAGCACGTCGGCCTTCTTAAAGGGACATCCTCCTAGGCACTTAGTCAAATTTCCGCCTTTTTTTTGGACTTCCAGCGAGGAGAGGGACTAATTTTGCTTTCCGTACCCGGGTGGAGAACCATAGCAGGTCAGCCTTCTTAAAGGGACATCCTCCTAGGCACTTAGTCAAATTTACGCCTTTTTTTTGGACTTCCAGCGAGGAGAGGGACAATTTTGCTTTCCTGACCCAGGTGGAGAACCATAGCAGGTCGGCCTTCTTAAAGGGAAATGCTCCTAGACACTTAGTCAAATTCACGCCTTTTTTTTGGACTTCCAGCGAGGAGAGGGACAATTTTGCGTTCCTGACCCAGGTGGAGGACCATAGCACGTCGGCCTTCTTAAAGGGACATCCTCCTAGGCACTTAGTCAAATTTACACCTTTTTTTTTGGACTTCCAGCGAGGAGAGGGACTAATTTTGCTTTCCGTACCCGGGTGGAGAACCATAGCAGGTCAGCCTTCTTAAAGGGACATCCTCCTAGGCACTTAGTCAAACTTACGCCTTTTTTTTGGACTTCCAGCGAGGAGAGGGACTAATTTTGCTTTCCGTACCCGGGTGGAGAACCATAGCAGGTCAGCCTTCTTAAAGGGACATCCTCCTAGGCACTTAGTCAAATTTCCGCCTTTTTTTTGGACTTCCAGCGAGAAGAGGGACTAATTTGGCGTTCCAGACCCAGGTGGAGAACCATAGCACGTCGGCCTTCTTAAAGGGACATCCTCCTAGGCACTTAGTCAAATTTACGACATTTTTTTTTGGACTTCCAGCGAGGAGAGGGACTAATTTTGCTTTCCGGACCCAGGTGGAGAACCATAGCAGGTCGGCCTTCTTAAAGGGACATCCTCCTAGGCACTTAGTCAAATTCACGCCTTTTTTTTGGACTTCCAGCGAGGAGAGGGACTAATTTGGCGTTCCGTACCCAGGTAGAGAACCAAGGCACGTCGGCCTTCTTAAGGGGACATCCTCCTAGACACTTAGTCAAATTCACGCCTTTTTTTTGGACTTCCAGCTAGGAGAGGGACTAATTTGGCGTTCCAGACCCAGGTGGAGAACCATAGCACGTCGGCCTTCTTAAAGGGACATCCTCCTAGGCACTTAGTCAAATTTACCAAACTTTTCTATAGAGCCCTGGTACTCTAAAATGATGACACATAGACAAAAAACCAAACTTTTCTATAGAGGCCTGGTACTCTAAAATGATGACACATAGACAAAAAACCAAACTTTTCTATAGAGGCCTGGTACTCTAAAATAATGACACTTAGTCAAATTTCCGCCTTTTTTTGACTACTTCCAGCTAGGAGAGGGACTAATTTGGCGTTCCGTACCCAGGTGGAGAACCAAGGGACGTCGGCCTTCTTAAAGGGACATCCTCCTAGACACTTAGTCAAATTCACGCCTTTTTTTTTGGACTTCCAGCTAGGAGAGGGACTAATTTGGCGTTCCGTACCCAGGTGGAGAACCATAGCAGGTCGGCCTTCTTAAAGGGAAATGCTCCTAGACACTTAGTCAAATTCACGCCTTTTTTTTGGACTTCCAGCTAGGAGAGGGACTAATTTGGCGTTCCGTACCCAGGTGGAGAACCATAGCAGGTCGGCCTTCTTAAAGGGAAATGCTCCTAGACACTTAGTCAAATTTACCAAACTTTTCTATAGAGCCC
>NW_027316595.1:200000-217500 GCF_033978685.3 Nerophis lumbriciformis | reverse complement strand
AGGTGCTTTTTAGCCTCTCTCGTTAAGGTACTTGGAAAAAATCCGAGACATGTTTGGTCTTCCCCACTGACAGTGCGCCTTTGCTGGGTAAGTTGTGGACGTGCCAGGCACCCCCGGGACACCGGTGGAACGCGGCCGGACTCGTGGTACTCCAACCCGGGCATAATTTTGGATATTTCCCGGTCCTTTTTTTCCCCACTTTCCCAACTTTTCTTCTGAATCACAGTGCGCCTTTGCTGGGTAAGTTGTGGACATGGCAGGCACCCCCGGGACACCGGTGGAACGCGGCCGGACTCGTGGTACTCCAACCCGGGCATAATTTTGGATCAAATTCGGGACTTTTGCCCACTTTCCCAACTTTTCTTCCCAATCACAGTGCGCCTTTGCTGGGTAAGTTGTGGACATGGCAGGCACCCCCGGGACACCGGTGGAACGCGGCCGGACTCGTGGTACTCCAACCCGGGCATAATTTTGGATCAAATTCGGGACTTTTGCCCACTTTCCCAACTTTTCTTCCCAATCACAGTGCGCCTTTGCTGGGTGCGTTGTGGACATGGCAGGCACCCCCGGGACACCGGTGGAACGCGGCCGGACTCGTGGTACTCCAACCCGGGCATAATTTTGGATCAAATTCGGGACTTTTGCCCACTTTCCCAACTTTTCTTCCCAATCACAGTGCGCCTTTGCTGGGTGCGTTGTGGACATGGCAGGCACCCCCGGGACACCGGTGGAACGCGGCCGGACTCGTGGTACTCCAACCCGGGCATAATTTTGGATCAAATTCGGGACTTTTGCCCACTTTCCCAACTTTTCTTCCCAATCACAGTGCGCCTTTGCTGGGTGCGTTGTGGACATGGCAGGCACCCCCGGGACACCGGTGGAACGCGGCCGGACTCGTGGTACTCCAACCCGGGCATAATTTTGGATCAAATTCGGGACTTTTGCCCACTTTCCCAACTTTTCTTCCCAATCACAGTGCGCCTTTGCTGGGTGCGTTGTGGACATGGCAGGCACCCCCGGGACACCGGTGGAACGCGGCCGGACTCGTGGTACTCCAACCCGGGCATAATTTTGGATCAAATTCGGGACTTTTGCCCACTTTCCCAACTTTTCTTCCCAATCACAGTGCGCCTTTGCTGGGTGCGTTGTGGACATGGCAGGCACCCCCGGGACACCGGTGGAACGCGGCCGGACTCGTGGTACTCCAACCCGGGCATAATTTTGGACCAAATTCGGGACTTTTGCCCACTTTCCCAACTTTTCTTCCCAATCACAGTGCGCCTTTGCTGGGTGCGTTGTGGACATTGTAGGCACCCCGGAACCCTGGTGGAACGCGGCGGGACTTGTGGGACTCGAACCTGGGTGTGATTTTGGACCAAATTCGGGACTTTTGCCCACTTTCCCAACTTTTCTTGCCCACTCACAGTGCGCCTTTGCTGGGTAAGTTGTGGACATTGTAGGCACCCCGGCACTCTGGTGGAACGCGGCGGGACTTGTGGGACTCGAACCTGGGTGTGATTTTGGACCAAATTCGGGACTTTTGCCCACTTTCCCAACTTTTCTTCCCAATCACAGTGCGCCTTTGCTGGGTGCGTTGTGGACATTGTAGGCACCCCGGAACCCTGGTGGAACGCGGCGGGACTTGTGGGACTCGAACCTGGGTGTGATTTTGGACCAAATTCGGGACTTTTGCCCACTTTCCCAACTTTTCTTCCCAATCACAGTGCGCCTTTGCTGGGTGCGTTGTGGACATTGTAGGCACCCCGGAACCCTGGTGGAACGCGGCGGGACTTGTAAGACTCGAACCTGGGTGTGATTTTGGACCAAATTCGGGACTTTTGCCCACTTTCCCAACTTTTCTTCCCAATCACAGTGCGCCTTTGCTGGGTGCGTTGTGGACATTGTAGGCACCCCGGAACCCTGGTGGAACGCGGCGGGACTTGTGGGACTCGAACCTGGGTGTGATTTTGGACCAAATTCGGGACTTTTGCCCACTTTCCCAACTTTTCTTCCCAATCACAGTGCGCCTTTGCTGGGTGCGTTGTGGACATTGTAGGCACCCCGGAACCCTGGTGGAACGCGGCGGGACTTGTGGGACTCGAACCTGGGTGTGATTTTGGACCAAATTCGGGACTTTTGCCCACTTTCCCAACTTTTCTTCCCAATCACAGTGCGCCTTTGCTGGGTGCGTTGTGGACATTGTAGGCACCCCGGAACCCTGGTGGAACGCGGCGGGACTTGTGGGACTCGAACCTGGGTGTGATTTTGGACCAAATTCGGGACTTTTGCCCACTTTCCCAACTTTTCTTCCCAATCACAGTGCGCCTTTGCTGGGTGCGTTGTGGACATTGTAGGCACCCCGAGACACTGGTGGAACGCGGCGGGACTTGTGGGACTCGAACCTGGGTGTGATTTTGGACCAAATTCGGGACTTTTGCCCACTTTCCCAACTTTTCTTCCCAATCACAGTGCGCCTTTGCTGGGTGCGTTGTGGACATTGTAGGCACCCCGGAACCCTGGTGGAACGCGGCGGGACTTGTGGGACTCGAACCTGGGTGTGATTTTGGACCAAATTCGGGACTTTTGCCCACTTTCCCAACTTTTCTTCCCAATCACAGTGCGCCTTTGCTGGGTGCGTTGTGGACATTGTAGGCACCCCGGAACCCTGGTGGAACGCGGCGGGACTTGTGGGACTCGAACCTGGGTGTGATTTTGGACCAAATTCGGGACTTTTGCCCACTTTCCCAACTTTTCTTCCCAATCACAGTGCGCCTTTGCTGGGTGCGTTGTGGACATTGTAGGCACCCCGGAACCCTGGTGGAACGCGGCGGGACTTGTGGGACTCGAACCTGGGTGTGATTTTGGACCAAATTCGGGACTTTTGCCCACTTTCCCAACTTTTCTTCCCAATCACAGTGCGCCTTTGCTGGGTGCGTTGTGGACATTGTAGGCACCCCGGAACCCTGGTGGAACGCGGCGGGACTTGTGGGACTCGAACCTGGGTGTGATTTTGGACCAAATTCGGGACTTTTGCCCACTTTCCCAACTTTTCTTCCCAATCACAGTGCGCCTTTGCTGGGTGCGTTGTGGACATTGTAGGCACCCCGAGACCCTGGTGGAACGCGGCGGGACTTGTGGGACTCGAACCTGGGTGTGATTTTGGACCAAATTCGGGACTTTTGCCCACTTTCCCAACTTTTCTTCCCAATCACAGTGCGCCTTTGCTGGGTAAGTTGTGGACATTGTAGGCACCCCGGAACCCTGGTGGAACGCGGCGGGACTTGTGGGACTCGAACCTGGGTGTGATTTTGGACCAAATTCGGGACTTTTGCCCACTTTCCCAACTTTTCTTCCCAATCACAGTGCGCCTTTGCTGGGTGCGTCGTGGACATTGTAGGCACCCCGGAACCCTGGTGGAACGCGGCGGGACTTGCGGGACTCGAACCTGGGTGTGATTTTGGACCAAATTCGGGACTTTTGCCCACTTTCCCAACTTTTCTTCCCAATCACAGTGCGCCTTTGCTGGGTGCGTTGTGGACATTGTAGGCACCCCGGAACCCTGGTGGAACGCGGCGGGACTTGTGGGACTCGAACCTGGGTGTGATTTTGGACCAAATTCGGGACTTTTGCCCACTTTCCCAACTTTTCTTCCCAATCACAGTGCGCCTTTGCTGGGTGCGTCGTGGACATTGTAGGCACCCCGGAACCCTGGTGGAACGCGGCGGGACTTGTGGGACTCGAACCTGGGTGTGATTTTGGACCAAATTCGGGACTTTTGCCCACTTTCCCAACTTTTCTTCCCAATCACAGTGCGCCTTTGCTGGGTGCGTCGTGGACATTGTAGGCACCCCGGAACCCTGGTGGAACGCGGCGGGACTTGTGGGACTCGAACCTGGGTGTGATTTTGGACCAAATTCGGGACTTTTGCCCACTTTCCCAACTTTTCTTCCCAATCACAGTGCGCCTTTGCTGGGTGCGTTGTGGACATTGTAGGCACCCCGAGACCCTGGTGGAACGCGGCGGGACTTGTGGGACTCGAACCTGGGTGTGATTTTGGACCAAATTCGGGACTTTTGCCCACTTTCCCAACTTTTCTTCCCAATCACAGTGCGCCTTTGCTGGGTGCGTTGTGGACATTGTAGGCACCCCGAGACCCTGGTGGAACGCGGCGGGACTTGTGGGACTCGAACCTGGGTGTGATTTTGGACCAAATTCGGGACTTTTGCCCACTTTCCCAACTTTTCTTCCCAATCACAGTGCGCCTTTGCTGGGTAAGTTGTGGACATTGTAGGCACCCCGGAACCCTGGTGGAACGCGGCGGGACTTGTGGGACTCGAACCTGGGTGTGATTTTGGACCAAATTCGGGACTTTTGCCCACTTTCCCAACTTTTCTTCCCAATCACAGTGCGCCTTTGCTGGGTAAGTTGTGGACATTGTAGGCACCCCGGAACCCTGGTGGAACGCGGCGGGACTTGTGGGACTCGAACCTGGGTGTGATTTTGGACCAAATTCGGGACTTTTGCCCACTTTCCCAACTTTTCTTCCCAATCACAGTGCGCCTTTGCTGGGTAAGTTGTGGACATTGTAGGCACCCCGGAACCCTGGTGGAACGCGGCGGGACTTGTGGGACTCGAACCTGGGTGTGATTTTGGACCAAATTCGGGACTTTTGCCCACTTTCCCAACTTTTCTTGCCCACTCACAGTGCGCCTTTGCTGGGTAAGTTGTGGACATGCCAGGCACCCCAGGGACACCGGTGGAACGCGGCGGGACTTGTGGGACTCGAACCTGGGTATAATTTTGGCTCAAATTCGGGACTTTTGCCCACTTTCCCAACTTTTCTTCCCAATCACAGTGCGCCTTTGCTGGTTGCGTTGTGGACATTGTAGGCACCCCGGAACCCTGGTGGAACGCGGCGGGACTTGTGGGACTCGAACCTGGGTGTGATTTTGGACCAAATTCGGGACTTTTGCCCACTTTCCCAACTTTTCTTGCCCACTCACAGTGCGCCTTTGCTGGGTAAGTTGTGGACATGCCAGGCACCCCCGGGACACCGGTGGAACGCGGCGGGACTTGTGGGACTCGAACCTGGGTATAATTTTGGCTCAAATTCGGGACTTTTGCCCACTTTCCCAACTTTTCTTCCCAATCACAGTGCGCCTTTGCTGGGTAAGTTGTGGACATTGTAGGCACCCCGAGACACTGGTGGAACGCGGCGGGACTTGTGGGACTCGAACCTGGGTGTGATTTTGGACCAAATTAGGGACTTTTGCCCACTTTCCCAACTTTTCTTCCCAATCACAGTGCGCCTTTGCTGGGTGCGTTGTGGACATTGTAGGCACCCCGGAACCCTGGTGGAACGCGGCGGGACTCGTGGTACTCCAACCCGGGCATAATTTTGGATCAAATTCGGGACTTTTGCCCACTTTCCCAACTTTTCTTCCCAATCACAGTGCGCCTTTGCTGGGTGCGTTGTGGACATGGCAGGCACCCCCGGGACACCGGTGGAACGCGGCCGGACTCGTGGTACTCCAACCCGGGCATAATTTTGGACCAAATTCGGGACTTTTGCCCACTTTCCCAACTTTTCTTCCCAATCACAGTGCGCCTTTGCTGGGTGCGTTGTGGACATTGTAGGCACCCCGGAACCCTGGTGGAACGCGGCGGGACTTGTGGGACTCGAACCTGGGTGTGATTTTGGACCAAATTCGGGACTTTTGCCCACTTTCCCAACTTTTCTTGCCCACTCACAGTGCGCCTTTGCTGGGTAAGTTGTGGACATTGTAGGCACCCCGGCACTCTGGTGGAACGCGGCGGGACTTGTGGGACTCGAACCTGGGTGTGATTTTGGACCAAATTCGGGACTTTTGCCCACTTTCCCAACTTTTCTTCCCAATCACAGTGCGCCTTTGCTGGGTGCGTTGTGGACATTGTAGGCACCCCGGAACCCTGGTGGAACGCGGCGGGACTTGTGGGACTCGAACCTGGGTGTGATTTTGGACCAAATTCGGGACTTTTGCCCACTTTCCCAACTTTTCTTCCCAATCACAGTGCGCCTTTGCTGGGTGCGTTGTGGACATTGTAGGCACCCCGGAACCCTGGTGGAACGCGGCGGGACTTGTAAGACTCGAACCTGGGTGTGATTTTGGACCAAATTCGGGACTTTTGCCCACTTTCCCAACTTTTCTTCCCAATCACAGTGCGCCTTTGCTGGGTGCGTTGTGGACATTGTAGGCACCCCGGAACCCTGGTGGAACGCGGCGGGACTTGTGGGACTCGAACCTGGGTGTGATTTTGGACCAAATTCGGGACTTTTGCCCACTTTCCCAACTTTTCTTCCCAATCACAGTGCGCCTTTGCTGGGTGCGTTGTGGACATTGTAGGCACCCCGGAACCCTGGTGGAACGCGGCGGGACTTGTGGGACTCGAACCTGGGTGTGATTTTGGACCAAATTCGGGACTTTTGCCCACTTTCCCAACTTTTCTTCCCAATCACAGTGCGCCTTTGCTGGGTGCGTTGTGGACATTGTAGGCACCCCGGAACCCTGGTGGAACGCGGCGGGACTTGTGGGACTCGAACCTGGGTGTGATTTTGGACCAAATTCGGGACTTTTGCCCACTTTCCCAACTTTTCTTCCCAATCACAGTGCGCCTTTGCTGGGTGCGTTGTGGACATTGTAGGCACCCCGAGACACTGGTGGAACGCGGCGGGACTTGTGGGACTCGAACCTGGGTGTGATTTTGGACCAAATTCGGGACTTTTGCCCACTTTCCCAACTTTTCTTCCCAATCACAGTGCGCCTTTGCTGGGTGCGTTGTGGACATTGTAGGCACCCCGGAACCCTGGTGGAACGCGGCGGGACTTGTGGGACTCGAACCTGGGTGTGATTTTGGACCAAATTCGGGACTTTTGCCCACTTTCCCAACTTTTCTTCCCAATCACAGTGCGCCTTTGCTGGGTGCGTTGTGGACATTGTAGGCACCCCGGAACCCTGGTGGAACGCGGCGGGACTTGTGGGACTCGAACCTGGGTGTGATTTTGGACCAAATTCGGGACTTTTGCCCACTTTCCCAACTTTTCTTCCCAATCACAGTGCGCCTTTGCTGGGTGCGTTGTGGACATTGTAGGCACCCCGGAACCCTGGTGGAACGCGGCGGGACTTGTGGGACTCGAACCTGGGTGTGATTTTGGACCAAATTCGGGACTTTTGCCCACTTTCCCAACTTTTCTTCCCAATCACAGTGCGCCTTTGCTGGGTGCGTTGTGGACATTGTAGGCACCCCGAGACCCTGGTGGAACGCGGCGGGACTTGTGGGACTCGAACCTGGGTGTGATTTTGGACCAAATTCGGGACTTTTGCCCACTTTCCCAACTTTTCTTCCCAATCACAGTGCGCCTTTGCTGGGTAAGTTGTGGACATTGTAGGCACCCCGGAACCCTGGTGGAACGCGGCGGGACTTGTGGGACTCGAACCTGGGTGTGATTTTGGACCAAATTCGGGACTTTTGCCCACTTTCCCAACTTTTCTTCCCAATCACAGTGCGCCTTTGCTGGGTAAGTTGTGGACATGCCAGGCACCCCCGGGACACCGGTGGAACGCGGCCGGACTCGTGGTACTCCAACCCGGGCATAATTTTGGATCAAATTCGGGACTTTTGCCCACTTTCCCAACTTTTCTTCCCAATCACAGTGCGCCTTTGCTGGGTAAGTTGTGGACATGCCAGGCACCCCCGGGACACCGGTGGAACGCGGCCGGACTCGTGGTACTCCAACCCGGGCATAATTTTGGATCAAATTCGGGACTTTTGCCCACTTTCCCAACTTTTCTTCCCAATCACAGTGCGCCTTTGCTGGGTGCGTCGTGGACATTGTAGGCACCCCGGAACCCTGGTGGAACGCGGCGGGACTTGTGGGACTCGAACCTGGGTGTGATTTTGGACCAAATTCGGGACTTTTGCCCACTTTCCCAACTTTTCTTCCCAATCACAGTGCGCCTTTGCTGGGTGCGTCGTGGACATTGTAGGCACCCCGGAACCCTGGTGGAACGCGGCGGGACTTGTGGGACTCGAACCTGGGTGTGACTTTGGACCAAATTCGGGACTTTTGCCCACTTTCCCAACTTTTCTTCCCAATCACAGTGCGCCTTTGCTGGGTGCGTCGTAGACATTGTAGGCACCCCGAGACACTGGTGGAACGCGGCGGGACTTGTGGGACTCGAACCTGGGTGTGACTTTGGACCAAATTCGGGACTTTTGCCCACTTTCCCAACTTTTCTTCCCAATCACAGTGCGCCTTTGCTGGGTGCGTCGTGGACATTGTAGGCACCCCGGAACCCTGGTGGAACGCGGCGGGACTTGTGGGACTCGAACCTGGGTGTGACTTTGGACCAAATTCGGGACTTTTGCCCACTTTCCCAACTTTTCTTCCCAATCACAGTGCGCCTTTGCTGGGTGCGTCGTAGACATTGTAGGCACCCCGAGACACTGGTGGAACGCGGCGGGACTTGTGGGACTCGAACCTGGGTGTGATTTTGGACCAAATTCGGGACTTTTGCCCACTTTCCCAACTTTTCTTCCCAATCACAGTGCGCCTTTGCTGGGTGCGTCTTGGACATTGTAGGCACCCCGGAACCCTGGTGGAACGCGGCGGGACTTGTGGGACTCGAACCTGGGTGTGATTTTGGACCAAATTCGGGACTTTTGCCCACTTTCCCAACTTTTCTTCCCAATCACAGTGCGCCTTTGCTGGGTGCGTTGTGGACATTGTAGGCACCCCTAGACACTGGTGGAACGCGGCGGGACTTGTGGGACTCGAACCTGGGTGTGATTTTGGACCAAATTCGGGACTTTTGCCCACTTTCCCAACTTTTCTTCCCAATCACAGTGCGCCTTTGCTGGGTGCGTTGTGGACATTGTAGGCACCCCGAGACACCGGTGGAACGCGGCGGGACTTGTGGGACTCGAACCTGGGTGTGATTTTGGACCAAATTCGGGACTTTTGCCCACTTTCCCAACTTTTCTTCCCAATCACAGTGCGCCTTTGCTGGGTGCGTCGTGGACATTGTAGGCACCCCGGAACCCTGGTGGAACGCGGCGGGACTTGTGGGACTCGAACCTGGGTGTGATTTTGGACCAAATTCGGGACTTTTGCCCACTTTCCCAACTTTTCTTCCCAATCACAGTGCGCCTTTGCTGGGTGCGTCGTGGACATTGTAGGCACCCCGGAACCCTGGTGGAACGCGGCGGGACTTGTGGGACTCGAACCTGGGTGTGATTTTGGACCAAATTCGGGACTTTTGCCCACTTTCCCAACTTTTCTTCCCAATCACAGTGCGCCTTTGCTGGGTAAGTTGTGGACATTGTAGGCACCCCGGCACTCTGATGGAACGCGGCGGGACTTGCGGGACTCGAACCTGGGTGTGATTTTGGACCAAATTCGGGCCTTTTGCCCACTTTCCCAACTTTTCTTCCCAATCACAGTGCGCCTTTGCTGGGTGCGTTGTGGACATTGTAGGCACCCCGAGACACTGGTGGAACGCGGCGGGACTTGTGGGACTCGAACCTGGGTGTGATTTTGGACCAAATTCGGGACTTTTGCCCACTTTCCCAACTTTTCTTCCCAATCACAGTGCGCCTTTGCTGGGTAAGTTGTGGACATTGTAGGCACCCCGAGACACTGGTGGAACGCGGCGGGACTTGTGGGACTCGAACCTGGGTGTGATTTTGGACCAAATTCGGGACTTTTGCCCACTTTCCCAACTTTTCTTCCCAATCACAGTGCGCCTTTGCTGGGTGCGTCGTGGACATTGTAGGCACCCCGGAACCCTGGTGGAACGCGGCGGGACTTGTGGGACTCGAACCTGGGTGTGATTTTGGACCAAATTCGGGACTTTTGCCCACTTTCCCAACTTTTCTTCCCAATCACAGTGCGCCTTTGCTGGGTAAGTTGTGGACATGCCAGGCACCCCCGGGACACCGGTGGAACGCGGCCGGACTCGTGGGACTCGAACCTGGGTGTGATTTTGGACCAAATTCGGGACTTTTGCCCACTTTCCCAACTTTTCTTCCCAATCACAGTGCGCCTTTGCTGGGTGCGTCGTGGACATTGTAGGCACCCCGGAACCCTGGTGGAACGCGGCGGGACTTGTGGGACTCGAACCTGGGTGTGATTTTGGACCAAATTCGGGACTTTTGCCCACTTTCCCAACTTTTCTTCCCAATCACAGTGCGCCTTTGCTGGGTAAGTTGTGGACATTGTAGGCACCCCGGAACCCTGGTGGAACGCGGCGGGACTTGTGGGACTCGAACCTGGGTGTGATTTTGGACCAAATTCGGGACTTTTGCCCACTTTCCCAACTTTTCTTCCCAATCACAGTGCGCCTTTGCTGGGTAAGTTGTGGACATTGTAGGCACCCCGGAACCCTGGTGGAACGCGGCGGGACTTGTGGGACTCGAACCTGGGTGTGATTTTGGACCAAATTCGGGACTTTTGCCCACTTTCCCAACTTTTCTTCCCAATCACAGTGCGCCTTTGCTGGGTGCGTCGTGGACATGTCAGGCACCCCGGAACCCTGGTGGAACGCGGCGGGACTTGTGGGACTCGAACCTGGGTGTGATTTTGGACCAAATTCGGGACTTTTGCCCACTTTCCCAACTTTTCTTCCCAATCACAGTGCGCCTTTGCTGGGTGCGTCGTGGACATTGTAGGCACCCCGGAACCCTGGTGGAACGCGGCGGGACTTGTGGGACTCGAACCTGGGTGTGATTTTGGACCAAATTCGGGACTTTTGCCCACTTTCCCAACTTTTCTTCCCAATCACAGTGCGCCTTTGCTGGGTAAGTTGTGGACATTGTAGGCACCCCGGAACCCTGGTGGAACGCGGCGGGACTTGTGGGACTCGAACCTGGGTGTGATTTTGGACCAAATTCGGGACTTTTGCCCACTTTCCCAACTTTTCTTCCCAATCACAGTGCACCTTTGCTGGGTAAGTTGTGGACATTGTAGGCACCCCGAGACACTGGTGGAACGCGGCGGGACTTGTGGGACTCGAACCTGGGTGTGATTTTGGACCAAATTCGGGACTTTTGCCCACTTTCCCAACTTTTCTTCCCAATCACAGTGCGCCTTTGCTGGGTGCGTCGTGGACATTGTAGGCACCCCGGAACCCTGGTGGAACGCGGCGGGACTTGTGGGACTCGAACCTGGGTGTGATTTTGGACCAAATTCGGGACTTTTGCCCACTTTCCCAACTTTTCTTCCCAATCACAGTGCGCCTTTGCTGGGTAAGTTGTGGACATTGTAGGCACCCCGGAACCCTGGTGGAACGCGGCGGGACTTGTGGGACTCGAACCTGGGTGTGATTTTGGACCAAATTCGGGACTTTTGCCCACTTTCCCAACTTTTCTTCCCAATCACAGTGCACCTTTGCTGGGTAAGTTGTGGACATTGTAGGCACCCCGAGACACTGGTGGAACGCGGCGGGACTTGTGGGACTCGAACCTGGGTGTGATTTTGGACCAAATTCGGGACTTTTGCCCACTTTCCCAACTTTTCTTCCCAATCACAGTGCGCCTTTGCTGGGTGCGTCGTGGACATTGTAGGCACCCCGGAACCCTGGTGGAACGCGGCGGGACTTGTGGGACTCGAACCTGGGTGTGATTTTGGACCAAATTCGGGACTTTTGCCCACTTTCCCAACTTTTCTTCCCAATCACAGTGCGCCTTTGCTGGGTGCGTCGTGGACATGTCAGGCACCCCGGAACCCTGGTGGAACGCGGCGGGACTTGTGGGACTCAAACCTGGGTGTGATTTTGGATCAAATTCGGGACTTTTGCCCACTTTCCCAACTTTTCTTCCCAATCACAGTGCGCCTTTGCTGGGTGCGTCGTGGACATGTCAGGCACCCCGGAACCCTGGTGGAACGCGGCGGGACTTGTGGGACTCAAACCTGGGTGTGATTTTGGATCAAATTCGGGACTTTTGCCCACTTTCCCAACTTTTCTTCCCAATCACAGTGCGCCTTTGCTGGGTGCGTCGTGGACATGTCAGGCACCCCGGAACCCTGGTGGAACGCGGCGGGACTTGTGGGACTCGAACCTGGGTGTGATTTTGGATCAAATTCGGGATTTTTGCCCACTTTCCCAACTTTTCTTCCCAATCACAGTGCGCCTTTGCTGGGTAAGTTGTGGACATTGTAGGCACCCCGGCACTCTGATGGAACGCGGCGGGACTTGTGGGACTCGAACCTGGGTGTGATTTTGGACCAAATTCGGGACTTTTGCCCACTTTCCCAACTTTTCTTCCCAATCACAGTGCGCCTTTGCTGGGTAAGTTGTGGACATTGTAGGCACCCCGGCACTCTGATGGAACGCGGCGGGACTTGTGGGACTCGAACCTGGGTGTGATTTTGGATCAAATTCGGGACTTTTGCCCACTTTCCCAACTTTTCTTCCCAATCACAGTGCACCTTTGCTGGGTGCGTCGTGGACATTGTAGGCACCCCGGAACCCTGGTGGAACGCGGCGGGACTAAGTTCCAAGAGGGCGTTTTTGCCCCCCTCCAAACTCCCTCTCTTTGTTTATAGTGCATATTTTCTGCTGGATCTACTCTCTATTTACTCCAAGGAAAAAAACTAGCCGGTCGCGGCAAATTTTTACAATCGGTCGCCAAACTACGGCACGAGGGCCGAACGCGGTACGCCGGCGTCCAAGATACGGCCCGGGGATTTTTTTGATTTTTTGGGCTTTTTTTTATTTTTTTGGACATGTTGGGCATCCCAGGACTCGGGTGCGACTGCAGGACGTGTGGGGCTCTAACCTGGGTGTGGTTTTTGGTCATTTTTCCGGACTTTTGCCCACTTTTCCAACTTTTCTTCCCAATCACAGTGCGCCTTTGCTGGGTGCGTTTTGGGCATGTGGGGGGCACCTCGGACTCGGGTGGGACGCGGCGGGACTTGTGGCACTCGTACCTGGGTGTGATTTTTGATCATTTTGTGGACTTTTCCCCAGACACTCTCCACTTGTCTACCCCACTTCCCCTGTGACTTTGCTGGGGGGGCGTTTCCCCGCTGTCCTTTGTAGTGTAAGGGTTACTTTTCTTTTTTTTCTGTCTGAAAATAGGGCCCCAAAAGGCCTCACACTCCCCGGGAAGACCTGATGGACGCCTCGGCGTCACTGAAACAGGCCAATCTGTCTGAAAATATGGCCCACGAAAGGCCTCACATTCCCCGGGAAGACCTGACGGACGCCCCGGCGTCACCGAAATACGGCAAACTGTCTGAAAATAGGGGCTCCAAGTGTTCCCCACTATTTCTGGCCCACAAAAGGCCTCTCATTCCCCGGGAACACCTGTAGGACTCCCCGGCGTCAAGGAAATACGCCAAACCGTCTGAAAATAGGGGCCCAAAAGAACTGGAAATAATGTGTTTAATTTGGGGGGTGATGTCTATAATTATGGGGGTGCATTGGAGGCGGGAGTCCACTGGAGGGCTCCACACCGTCTGAATATAGGGCCCCAAAAGGCCTGGAATTAATGTATTTAATTTGGGGGGTGCATTTGCAGCGGGAGTCCACCGGAGGGCTCCAATTCCCCACTCTTTTGTTGACCTATGTATGGCCCCAAAAGGCCTCTCATTCCCCGGGGAGACCTGAAGGACCCCCCCGGCGTCACCGAAATAAGCCAAACTGTCTGAAAATAGGGGCTCCAAGGGTTCCCCACTCTTTCTGGCCCACAAAAGGCCTCTCATTCCCCGGGAACACCTGTAGGACTCCCCGGCGTCAAGGAAATACGCCAAACCGTCTGAAAATAGGGGCCCAAAAGAACTGGAAATAATGTCTTTAATTTGGGGGGTGATGTCTATAATTATGGGGGTGCATTGGAGGCGGGAGTCCACTGGAGGGCTCCACACCGTCTGAATATAGGGCCCCAAAAGGCCTGGAATTAATGTATTTAATTTGGGGGGTGCATTTGCAGCGGGAGTCCACCGGAGGGCTCCAATTCCCCACTCTTTTGTTGACCTATGTATGGCCCCAAAAGGCCTCTCATTCCCCGGGGAGACCTGAAGGACCCCCCCGGCGTCACCGAAATAAGCCAAACTGTCTGAAAATAGGGGCTCCAAGGGTTCCCCACTCTTTCTGGCCCACAAAAGGCCTCTCATTCCCCGGGAACACCTGTAGGACTCCCCGGCGTCAAGGAAATACGCCAAACCGTCTGAAAATAGGGGCCCAAAAGAACTGGAAATAATGTCTTTAATTTGGGGGGTGATGTCTATAATTATGGGGGTGCATTGGAGGCGGGAGTCCACTGGAGGGCTCCACACCGTCTGAATATAGGGCCCCAAAAGGCCTGGAATTAATGTATTTAATTTGGGGGGTGCATTTGCAGCGGGAGTCCACCGGAGGGCTCCATTTCCCCACTCTTTTGTTGACATATGGCCACAAAAGGCCTCTCATTCCCCGGGAAGACCTGATGGACGCCCCGGCGTCACCGAAATAAGCCAAACTGTCTGAAAATAGGGGCTCCAAGGGTCCCCCACTCTTTCTGGCCCACCTTCCAGCGAGGAGAGGGACTAATTTTGCTTTCCGTACCCGGGTGGAGAACCATAGCAGGTCAGCCTTCTTAAAGGGACATCCTCCTAGGCACTTAGTCAAATTTCCGCCTTTTTTTTGGACTTCCAGCGAGGAGAGGGACTAATTTTGCTTTCCGCACCCGGGTGGAGAACCATAGCAGGTCAGCCTTCTTAAAGGGACATCCTCCTAGGCACTTAGTCAAATTTACGCCTTTTTTTTGGACTTCCAGCGAGGAGAGGGACTAATTTTGCTTTCCGTACCCGGGTGGAGAACCATAGCACGTCGGCCTTCTTAAAGGGAAATGCTCCTAGGCACTTAGTCAAATTCACGCCTTTTTTTTGGACTTCCAGCGAGGAGAGGGACTAATTTGGCGTTCCGTACCCAGGTAGAGAACCAAGGCACGTCGGCCTTCTTAAGGGGACATCCTCCTAGGCACTTAGTCAAATTTCCGCCTTTTTTT
Source organism: Nerophis lumbriciformis (assembly GCF_033978685.3). NCBI lineage: Eukaryota > Metazoa > Chordata > Actinopteri > Syngnathiformes > Syngnathidae > Nerophis > Nerophis lumbriciformis. The sequence continues at coordinate 202,473 of NW_027316595.1, read as the reverse complement.
TTGACTTCCAGCGAGGAGAGGGACTAATTTTGCTTTCCGGACCCAGGTGGAGAACCATAGCAGGTCGGCCTTCTTAAGGGGAAATGCTCCTAGACACTTAGTCAAATTCACGCCTTTTTTTTGGACTTCCAGCTAGGAGAGGGACTAATTTGGCGTTCCGTACCCAGGTGGAGAACCATAGCAGGTCGGCCTTCTTAAAGGGAAATGCTCCTAGACACTTAGTCAAATTTACCAAACTTTTCTATAGAGCCCTGGTACTCTAAAATGATGACACATAGACAAAAAACCAAACATTTCTCTAGAGGCCTGGTACTCTAAAATGATGACACATAGACAAAAAACCAAACTTTTCTATAGAGGCCTGGTACTCTAAAATAATGACACTTAGTCAAATTTCCGCCTTTTTTTGACTACTTCCAGCTAGGAGAGGGACTAATTTGGCGTTCCGTACCCAGGTGGAGAACCAAGGGACGTCGGCCTTCTTAAAGGGACATCCTCCTAGACACTTAGTCAAATTCACGCCTTTTTTTTTGGACTTCCAGCGAGGAGAGGGACTAATTTTGCTTTCCGTACCCGGGTGGAGAACCATAGCACGTCGGCCTTCTTAAAGGGAAATGCTCCTAGGCACTTAGTCAAATTCACGCCTTTTTTTTGGACTTCCAGCGAGGAGAGGGACAATTTTGCTTTCCTGACCCAGGTGGAGAACCATAGCACGTCGGCCTTCTTAAAGGGACATCCTCCTAGGCACTTAGTCAAATTCACGCCTTTTTTTTGGACTTCCAGCGAGGAGAGGGACTAATTTGGCGTTCCAGACCCAGGTGGAGAACCATAGCACGTCGGCCTTCTTTAAGGGACATCCTCCTAGGCACTTAGTCAAATTTACGCCTTTTTTTTGGACTTCCAGCGAGGAGAGGGACAATTTTGCTTTCCTGACCCAGGTGGAGAACCATAGCACGTCGGCCTTCTTAAAGGGAAATGCTCCTAGGCACTTAGTCAAATTCACGCCTTTTTTTTGGACTTCCAGCGAGGAGAGGGACTAATTTGGCGTTCCAGACCCAGGTGGAGAACCATAGCACGTCGGCCTTCTTAAGGGGACATCCTCCTAGACACTTAGTCAAATTCACGCCTTTTTTTTTGGACTTCCAGCTAGGAGAGGGACTAATTTTGCGTTCCAGACCCAGGTGGAGAACCATAGCACGTCGGCCTTCTTAAAGGGAAATGCTCCTAGGCACTTAGTCAAATTCACGCCTTTTTTTTGGACTTCCAGCGAGGAGAGGGACAATTTTGCTTTCCTGACCCAGGTGGAGAACCATAGCACGTCGGCCTTCTTAAAGGGACATCCTCCTAGGCACTTAGTCAAATTCACGCCTTTTTTTTGGACTTCCAGCGAGGAGAGGGACAATTTTGCTTTCCTGACCCAGGTGGAGAACCATAGCACGTCGGCCTTCTTAAAGGGAAATGCTCCTAGGCACTTAGTCAAATTCACGCCTTTTTTTTGGACTTCCAGCGAGGAGAGGGACAATTTTGCTTTCCTGACCCAGGTGGAGAACCATAGCACGTCGGCCTTCTTAAAGGGAAATGCTCCTAGGCACTTAGTCAAATTCACGCCTTTTTTTTGGACTTCCAGCGAGGAGAGGGACAATTTTGCTTTCCTGACCCAGGTGGAGAACCATAGCACGTCGGCCTTCTTAAAGGGACATGCCCCTAGACACTTAGTCAAATTTACGCCTGAAAATAGGGCCCCAAAAGAACTGGAAATAATGTCTTTAATTCAGGGTGCATTTGCAGCGAGTGTCCACCAGAGGGCTCCAATTCCCCCACTATAGTCCTGGTACTCTAAAATGATGGCACTTAGTCAAATTTCCGCCTTTTTTTGATGACTTCCAACTAGGAGAGGGACTAATTTTGAGTTCCGGACCCGGGTGGAGAACCATAGCACGTCGGCCTTCTTAAAGGGACATCCTCCTAGGCACTTAGTCAAATTTCCGCCTTTTTTTTGGACTTCCAGCGAGGAGAGGGACTAATTTGGCGTTCCAGACCCAGGTGGAGAACCATAGCACGTCGGCCTTCTTAAAGGGACATCCTCCTAGGCACTTAGTCAAATTCACGCCTTTTTTTTGGACTTCCAGCGAGGAGAGGGACTAATTTTGCTTTCCGTACCCGGGTGGAGAACCATAGCACGTCGGCCTTCTTAAAGGGAAATGCTCCTAGGCACTTAGTCAAATTCACGCCTTTTTTTTGGACTTCCAGCGAGGAGAGGGACAATTTTGCTTTCCTGACCCAGGTGGAGAACCATAGCACGTCGGCCTTCTTAAAGGGACATCCTCCTAGGCACTTAGTCAAATTCACGCCTTTTTTTTGGACTTCCAGCGAGGAGAGGGACTAATTTGGCGTTCCAGACCCAGGTGGAGAACCATAGCACGTCGGCCTTCTTAAAGGGAAATGCTCCTAGACACTTAGTCAAATTTACCAA
>NW_027316595.1:177500-190000 GCF_033978685.3 Nerophis lumbriciformis | reverse complement strand
GGAATCAGTTCCAGGATTTCATTCATGCGGGAAACGTTGAAAATGTGTCCGGGACAGCGCCCCCTAGGCGGACACACGCTCCGGACAGAGCCCCTGTCGCTCAAGCCCTGGAAGTCCTAAGTACCTGGGTGGAATCAGTTCCAGGATTTCATTCATGCGGGAAAAGTTGAAAATGTGTCCGGGACAGCGCCCCCTAGGCGGACACACGCTCCGGACAGAGCCCCTGTCGCTCAAGCCCTGGAAGTCCTAAGTACCTGGGTGGAATCAGTTCCAGGATTTCATTCATGCGGGAAAAGTTGAAAATGTGTCCGGGACAGCGCCCCCTAGGCGGACACACGCTCCGGACAGAGCCCCTGTCGCTCAAGCCCTGGAAGTCCTAAGTACCTGGGTGGAATCAGTTCCAGGATTTCATTCATGCGGGAAAAGTTGAAAATGTGTCCGGGACAGCGCCCCCTAGGCGGACACACGCTCCGGACAGAGCCCCTGTCGCTCAAGCCCTGGAAGTCCTAAGTACCTGGGTGGAATCAGTTCCAGGATTTCATTCATGCGGGAAAAGTTGAAAATGTGTCCGAGACAGCGCCCCCTAGGCGGACACACGCTCCGGACAGAGCCCCTGTCGCTCAAGCCCTGGAAGCCCTAAGTACCTGGGTGGAATCAGTTCCAGGATTTCATTCATGCGGGAAAAGTTGAAAATGTGTCCGAGATAGCGCCCCTTAGGCGGACACAGGTGTCTGCATGAGCCCCTGTCGCTCAGAAGCTGGAAGAGCAGTTTGAAAAAGGACCGGGGTAAAGAGGGGGGAAGCACCATATATGTGTCCGGGAAGGCGCCCCTCGGGCGGACACAGGTGTCTGCATGAGCCCCTGTCGCTCAGATGCTGGAAGATCAGTTTGAAAAAGGACCGGGGTAAAGAGGGGGGAAGCACCATATATGTGTCCGGGAAGGCGCCCCTCGGGCGGACACAGGTGTCTGCATGAGCCCCTGTCGCTCAGATGCTGGAAGATCAGTTTGAAAAAGGACCGGGGTAAAGAGGGGGGAAGCACCATATATGTGTCCGGGAAGGCGCCCCTCGGGCGGACACAGGTGTCTGCATGAGCCCCTGTCGCTCAGATGCTGGAAGATCAGTTTGAAAAAGGACCGGGGTAAAGAGGGGGGAAGCACCATATATGTGTCCGGGAAGGCGCCCCTCGGGCGGACACAGGTGTCTGCATGAGCCCCTGTCGCTCAGATGCTGGAAGATCAGTTTGAAAAAAGAACCAGAGGATAGAGGGGAAAAACACCATATTTGTGTCCGAAAATAGCTCACTTTGACTCGGACGCGTTCCCTGTGATTTCAGCCTGTCAGACATGGTGCACATAGTAACGAGATGGAGGTGTTTTGGTCGACCAGGTAAAAAACGAAAAATCGAGAGAAGGTAAAAAGTAGGTGAAAAATTAAGCCTCTCTCGTTAAGGTACTTAGAAAAAATCCCAAAAAAAAAATGAACTCCCATTGAAATGAATGGGGAAAAATTTTTTTCTCGTTTTTTTTCTAAGTACAACAACGAGAGAAGGTAAAAAATGGTTTTTTTTAGCCTCTCTCGTTAAGGTACTTAGAAAAAAACCCAGATTTTTTATTTTCTCGTTTTTTTTCTAAGTACAACAACGAGAGAAGGTAAAAACAGGTGCTTTTTAGCCTCTCTCGTTAAGGTACTTGGAAAAAATCCGAGACATGTTTGGTCTTCCCCACTGACAGTGCGCCTTTGCTGGGTAAGTTGTGGACGTGCCAGGCACCCCCGGGACACCGGTGGAACGCGGCCGGACTCGTGGTACTCCAACCCGGGCATAATTTTGGATATTTTCCGGTCCTTTTTTTCCCCACTTTCCCAACTTTTCTTCTGAATCACAGTGCGCCTTTGCTGGGTAAGTTGTGGACATGGCAGGCACCCCCGGGACACCGGTGGAACGCGGCCGGACTCGTGGTACTCCAACCCGGGCATAATTTTGGATCAAATTCGGGACTTTTGCCCACTTTCCCAACTTTTCTTCCCAATCACAGTGCGCCTTTGCTGGGTAAGTTGTGGACATGGCAGGCACCCCCGGGACACCGGTGGAACGCGGCCGGACTCGTGGTACTCCAACCCGGGCATAATTTTGGATCAAATTCGGGACTTTTGCCCACTTTCCCAACTTTTCTTCCCAATCACAGTGCGCCTTTGCTGGGTAAGTTGTGGACATGCCAGGCACCCCCGGGACACCGGTGGAACGCGGCCGGACTCGTGGTACTCCAACCCGGGCATAATTTTGGATCAAATTCGGGACTTTTGCCCACTTTCCCAACTTTTCTTCCCAATCACAGTGCGCCTTTGCTGGGTAAGTTGTGGACATGCCAGGCACCCCCGGGACACCGGTGGAACGCGGCCGGACTCGTGGTACTCCAACCCGGGCATAATTTTGGATCAAATTCGGGACTTTTGCCCACTTTCCCAACTTTTCTTCCCAATCACAGTGCGCCTTTGCTGGGTAAGTTGTGGACATGCCAGGCACCCCCGGGACACCGGTGGAACGCGGCCGGACTCGTGGTACTCCAACCCGGGCATAATTTTGGATCAAATTCGGGACTTTTGCCCACTTTCCCAACTTTTCTTCCCAATCACAGTGCGCCTTTGCTGGGTGCGTCGTGGACATTGTAGGCACCCCGGAACCCTGGTGGAACGCGGCGGGACTTGTGGGACTCGAACCTGGGTGTGATTTTGGACCAAATTCGGGACTTTTGCCCACTTTCCCAACTTTTCTTCCCAATCACAGTGCGCCTTTGCTGGGTGCGTCGTGGACATTGTAGGCACCCCGGAACCCTGGTGGAACGCGGCGGGACTTGTGGGACTCGAACCTGGGTGTGACTTTGGACCAAATTCGGGACTTTTGCCCACTTTCCCAACTTTTCTTCCCAATCACAGTGCGCCTTTGCTGGGTGCGTCGTAGACATTGTAGGCACCCCGAGACACTGGTGGAACGCGGCGGGACTTGTGGGACTCGAACCTGGGTGTGACTTTGGACCAAATTCGGGACTTTTGCCCACTTTCCCAACTTTTCTTCCCAATCACAGTGCGCCTTTGCTGGGTGCGTCGTGGACATTGTAGGCACCCCGGAACCCTGGTGGAACGCGGCGGGACTTGTGGGACTCGAACCTGGGTGTGACTTTGGACCAAATTCGGGACTTTTGCCCACTTTCCCAACTTTTCTTCCCAATCACAGTGCGCCTTTGCTGGGTGCGTCGTAGACATTGTAGGCACCCCGAGACACTGGTGGAACGCGGCGGGACTTGTGGGACTCGAACCTGGGTGTGATTTTGGACCAAATTCGGGACTTTTGCCCACTTTCCCAACTTTTCTTCCCAATCACAGTGCGCCTTTGCTGGGTGCGTCTTGGACATTGTAGGCACCCCGGAACCCTGGTGGAACGCGGCGGGACTTGTGGGACTCGAACCTGGGTGTGATTTTGGACCAAATTCGGGACTTTTGCCCACTTTCCCAACTTTTCTTCCCAATCACAGTGCGCCTTTGCTGGGTGCGTTGTGGACATTGTAGGCACCCCTAGACACTGGTGGAACGCGGCGGGACTTGTGGGACTCGAACCTGGGTGTGATTTTGGACCAAATTCGGGACTTTTGCCCACTTTCCCAACTTTTCTTCCCAATCACAGTGCGCCTTTGCTGGGTGCGTCGTGGACATTGTAGGCACCCCGGAACCCTGGTGGAACGCGGCGGGACTTGTGGGACTCGAACCTGGGTGTGATTTTGGACCAAATTCGGGACTTTTGCCCACTTTCCCAACTTTTCTTCCCAATCACAGTGCGCCTTTGCTGGGTGCGTCGTGGACATTGTAGGCACCCCGGAACCCTGGTGGAACGCGGCGGGACTTGTGGGACTCGAACCTGGGTGTGATTTTGGACCAAATTCGGGACTTTTGCCCACTTTCCCAACTTTTCTTCCCAATCACAGTGCGCCTTTGCTGGGTAAGTTGTGGACATTGTAGGCACCCCGGCACTCTGATGGAACGCGGCGGGACTTGCGGGACTCGAACCTGGGTGTGATTTTGGACCAAATTCGGGCCTTTTGCCCACTTTCCCAACTTTTCTTCCCAATCACAGTGCGCCTTTGCTGGGTGCGTTGTGGACATTGTAGGCACCCCGAGACACTGGTGGAACGCGGCGGGACTTGTGGGACTCGAACCTGGGTGTGATTTTGGACCAAATTCGGGACTTTTGCCCACTTTCCCAACTTTTCTTCCCAATCACAGTGCGCCTTTGCTGGGTAAGTTGTGGACATTGTAGGCACCCCGAGACACTGGTGGAACGCGGCGGGACTTGTGGGACTCGAACCTGGGTGTGATTTTGGACCAAATTCGGGACTTTTGCCCACTTTCCCAACTTTTCTTCCCAATCACAGTGCGCCTTTGCTGGGTGCGTCGTGGACATTGTAGGCACCCCGGAACCCTGGTGGAACGCGGCGGGACTTGTGGGACTCGAACCTGGGTGTGATTTTGGACCAAATTCGGGACTTTTGCCCACTTTCCCAACTTTTCTTCCCAATCACAGTGCGCCTTTGCTGGGTAAGTTGTGGACATGCCAGGCACCCCCGGGACACCGGTGGAACGCGGCCGGACTCGTGGGACTCGAACCTGGGTGTGATTTTGGACCAAATTCGGGACTTTTGCCCACTTTCCCAACTTTTCTTCCCAATCACAGTGCGCCTTTGCTGGGTGCGTCGTGGACATTGTAGGCACCCCGGAACCCTGGTGGAACGCGGCGGGACTTGTGGGACTCGAACCTGGGTGTGATTTTGGACCAAATTCGGGACTTTTGCCCACTTTCCCAACTTTTCTTCCCAATCACAGTGCGCCTTTGCTGGGTAAGTTGTGGACATTGTAGGCACCCCGGAACCCTGGTGGAACGCGGCGGGACTTGTGGGACTCGAACCTGGGTGTGATTTTGGACCAAATTCGGGACTTTTGCCCACTTTCCCAACTTTTCTTCCCAATCACAGTGCGCCTTTGCTGGGTAAGTTGTGGACATTGTAGGCACCCCGGAACCCTGGTGGAACGCGGCGGGACTTGTGGGACTCGAACCTGGGTGTGATTTTGGACCAAATTCGGGACTTTTGCCCACTTTCCCAACTTTTCTTCCCAATCACAGTGCGCCTTTGCTGGGTGCGTCGTGGACATGTCAGGCACCCCGGAACCCTGGTGGAACGCGGCGGGACTTGTGGGACTCGAACCTGGGTGTGATTTTGGACCAAATTCGGGACTTTTGCCCACTTTCCCAACTTTTCTTCCCAATCACAGTGCGCCTTTGCTGGGTGCGTCGTGGACATTGTAGGCACCCCGGAACCCTGGTGGAACGCGGCGGGACTTGTGGGACTCGAACCTGGGTGTGATTTTGGACCAAATTCGGGACTTTTGCCCACTTTCCCAACTTTTCTTCCCAATCACAGTGCGCCTTTGCTGGGTAAGTTGTGGACATTGTAGGCACCCCGGAACCCTGGTGGAACGCGGCGGGACTTGTGGGACTCGAACCTGGGTGTGATTTTGGACCAAATTCGGGACTTTTGCCCACTTTCCCAACTTTTCTTCCCAATCACAGTGCACCTTTGCTGGGTAAGTTGTGGACATTGTAGGCACCCCGAGACACTGGTGGAACGCGGCGGGACTTGTGGGACTCGAACCTGGGTGTGATTTTGGACCAAATTCGGGACTTTTGCCCACTTTCCCAACTTTTCTTCCCAATCACAGTGCGCCTTTGCTGGGTGCGTCGTGGACATTGTAGGCACCCCGGAACCCTGGTGGAACGCGGCGGGACTTGTGGGACTCGAACCTGGGTGTGATTTTGGACCAAATTCGGGACTTTTGCCCACTTTCCCAACTTTTCTTCCCAATCACAGTGCGCCTTTGCTGGGTAAGTTGTGGACATTGTAGGCACCCCGGAACCCTGGTGGAACGCGGCGGGACTTGTGGGACTCGAACCTGGGTGTGATTTTGGACCAAATTCGGGACTTTTGCCCACTTTCCCAACTTTTCTTCCCAATCACAGTGCACCTTTGCTGGGTAAGTTGTGGACATTGTAGGCACCCCGAGACACTGGTGGAACGCGGCGGGACTTGTGGGACTCGAACCTGGGTGTGATTTTGGACCAAATTCGGGACTTTTGCCCACTTTCCCAACTTTTCTTCCCAATCACAGTGCGCCTTTGCTGGGTGCGTCGTGGACATTGTAGGCACCCCGGAACCCTGGTGGAACGCGGCGGGACTTGTGGGACTCGAACCTGGGTGTGATTTTGGACCAAATTCGGGACTTTTGCCCACTTTCCCAACTTTTCTTCCCAATCACAGTGCGCCTTTGCTGGGTGCGTCGTGGACATGTCAGGCACCCCGGAACCCTGGTGGAACGCGGCGGGACTTGTGGGACTCAAACCTGGGTGTGATTTTGGATCAAATTCGGGACTTTTGCCCACTTTCCCAACTTTTCTTCCCAATCACAGTGCGCCTTTGCTGGGTGCGTCGTGGACATGTCAGGCACCCCGGAACCCTGGTGGAACGCGGCGGGACTTGTGGGACTCAAACCTGGGTGTGATTTTGGATCAAATTCGGGACTTTTGCCCACTTTCCCAACTTTTCTTCCCAATCACAGTGCGCCTTTGCTGGGTGCGTCGTGGACATGTCAGGCACCCCGGAACCCTGGTGGAACGCGGCGGGACTTGTGGGACTCGAACCTGGGTGTGATTTTGGATCAAATTCGGGATTTTTGCCCACTTTCCCAACTTTTCTTCCCAATCACAGTGCGCCTTTGCTGGGTAAGTTGTGGACATTGTAGGCACCCCGGCACTCTGATGGAACGCGGCGGGACTTGTGGGACTCGAACCTGGGTGTGATTTTGGACCAAATTCGGGACTTTTGCCCACTTTCCCAACTTTTCTTCCCAATCACAGTGCGCCTTTGCTGGGTAAGTTGTGGACATTGTAGGCACCCCGGCACTCTGATGGAACGCGGCGGGACTTGTGGGACTCGAACCTGGGTGTGATTTTGGATCAAATTCGGGACTTTTGCCCACTTTCCCAACTTTTCTTCCCAATCACAGTGCACCTTTGCTGGGTGCGTCGTGGACATTGTAGGCACCCCGGAACCCTGGTGGAACGCGGCGGGACTAAGTTCCAAGAGGGCGTTTTTGCCCCCCTCCAAACTCCCTCTCTTTGTTTATAGTGCATATTTTCTGCTGGATCTACTCTCTATTTACTCCAAGGAAAAAAACTAGCCGGTCGCGGCAAATTTTTACAATCGGTCGCCAAACTACGGCACGAGGGCCGAACGCGGTACGCCGGCGTCCAAGATACGGCCCGGGGATTTTTTTGATTTTTTGGGCTTTTTTTTATTTTTTTGGACATGTTGGGCATCCCAGGACTCGGGTGCGACTGCAGGACGTGTGGGGCTCTAACCTGGGTGTGGTTTTTGGTCATTTTTCCGGACTTTTGCCCACTTTTCCAACTTTTCTTCCCAATCACAGTGCGCCTTTGCTGGGTGCGTTTTGGGCATGTGGGGGGCACCTCGGACTCGGGTGGGACGCGGCGGGACTTGTGGCACTCGTACCTGGGTGTGATTTTTGATCATTTTGTGGACTTTTCCCCAGACACTCTCCACTTGTCTACCCCACTTCCCCTGTGACTTTGCTGGGGGGGCGTTTCCCCGCTGTCCTTTGTAGTGTAAGGGTTACTTTTCTTTTTTTTCTGTCTGAAAATAGGGCCCCAAAAGGCCTCACACTCCCCGGGAAGACCTGATGGACGCCTCGGCGTCACTGAAACAGGCCAATCTGTCTGAAAATATGGCCCACGAAAGGCCTCACATTCCCCGGGAAGACCTGACGGACGCCCCGGCGTCACCGAAATACGGCAAACTGTCTGAAAATAGGGGCTCCAAGTGTTCCCCACTATTTCTGGCCCACAAAAGGCCTCTCATTCCCCGGGAACACCTGTAGGACTCCCCGGCGTCAAGGAAATACGCCAAACCGTCTGAAAATAGGGGCCCAAAAGAACTGGAAATAATGTGTTTAATTTGGGGGGTGATGTCTATAATTATGGGGGTGCATTGGAGGCGGGAGTCCACTGGAGGGCTCCACACCGTCTGAATATAGGGCCCCAAAAGGCCTGGAATTAATGTATTTAATTTGGGGGGTGCATTTGCAGCGGGAGTCCACCGGAGGGCTCCAATTCCCCACTCTTTTGTTGACCTATGTATGGCCCCAAAAGGCCTCTCATTCCCCGGGGAGACCTGAAGGACCCCCCCGGCGTCACCGAAATAAGCCAAACTGTCTGAAAATAGGGGCTCCAAGGGTTCCCCACTCTTTCTGGCCCACAAAAGGCCTCTCATTCCCCGGGAACACCTGTAGGACTCCCCGGCGTCAAGGAAATACGCCAAACCGTCTGAAAATAGGGGCCCAAAAGAACTGGAAATAATGTCTTTAATTTGGGGGGTGATGTCTATAATTATGGGGGTGCATTGGAGGCGGGAGTCCACTGGAGGGCTCCACACCGTCTGAATATAGGGCCCCAAAAGGCCTGGAATTAATGTATTTAATTTGGGGGGTGCATTTGCAGCGGGAGTCCACCGGAGGGCTCCAATTCCCCACTCTTTTGTTGACCTATGTATGGCCCCAAAAGGCCTCTCATTCCCCGGGGAGACCTGAAGGACCCCCCCGGCGTCACCGAAATAAGCCAAACTGTCTGAAAATAGGGGCTCCAAGGGTTCCCCACTCTTTCTGGCCCACAAAAGGCCTCTCATTCCCCGGGAACACCTGTAGGACTCCCCGGCGTCAAGGAAATACGCCAAACCGTCTGAAAATAGGGGCCCAAAAGAACTGGAAATAATGTCTTTAATTTGGGGGGTGATGTCTATAATTATGGGGGTGCATTGGAGGCGGGAGTCCACTGGAGGGCTCCACACCGTCTGAATATAGGGCCCCAAAAGGCCTGGAATTAATGTATTTAATTTGGGGGGTGCATTTGCAGCGGGAGTCCACCGGAGGGCTCCATTTCCCCACTCTTTTGTTGACATATGGCCACAAAAGGCCTCTCATTCCCCGGGAAGACCTGATGGACGCCCCGGCGTCACCGAAATAAGCCAAACTGTCTGAAAATAGGGGCTCCAAGGGTCCCCCACTCTTTCTGGCCCACCTTCCAGCGAGGAGAGGGACTAATTTTGCTTTCCGTACCCGGGTGGAGAACCATAGCAGGTCAGCCTTCTTAAAGGGACATCCTCCTAGGCACTTAGTCAAATTTCCGCCTTTTTTTTGGACTTCCAGCGAGGAGAGGGACTAATTTTGCTTTCCGCACCCGGGTGGAGAACCATAGCAGGTCAGCCTTCTTAAAGGGACATCCTCCTAGGCACTTAGTCAAATTTACGCCTTTTTTTTGGACTTCCAGCGAGGAGAGGGACTAATTTTGCTTTCCGTACCCGGGTGGAGAACCATAGCACGTCGGCCTTCTTAAAGGGAAATGCTCCTAGGCACTTAGTCAAATTCACGCCTTTTTTTTGGACTTCCAGCGAGGAGAGGGACTAATTTGGCGTTCCGTACCCAGGTAGAGAACCAAGGCACGTCGGCCTTCTTAAGGGGACATCCTCCTAGGCACTTAGTCAAATTTCCGCCTTTTTTTTTGACTTCCAGCGAGGAGAGGGACTAATTTTGCTTTCCGGACCCAGGTGGAGAACCATAGCAGGTCGGCCTTCTTAAGGGGAAATGCTCCTAGACACTTAGTCAAATTCACGCCTTTTTTTTGGACTTCCAGCTAGGAGAGGGACTAATTTGGCGTTCCGTACCCAGGTGGAGAACCATAGCAGGTCGGCCTTCTTAAAGGGAAATGCTCCTAGACACTTAGTCAAATTTACCAAACTTTTCTATAGAGCCCTGGTACTCTAAAATGATGACACATAGACAAAAAACCAAACATTTCTCTAGAGGCCTGGTACTCTAAAATGATGACACATAGACAAAAAACCAAACTTTTCTATAGAGGCCTGGTACTCTAAAATAATGACACTTAGTCAAATTTCCGCCTTTTTTTGACTACTTCCAGCTAGGAGAGGGACTAATTTGGCGTTCCGTACCCAGGTGGAGAACCAAGGGACGTCGGCCTTCTTAAAGGGACATCCTCCTAGACACTTAGTCAAATTCACGCCTTTTTTTTTGGACTTCCAGCGAGGAGAGGGACTAATTTTGCTTTCCGTACCCGGGTGGAGAACCATAGCACGTCGGCCTTCTTAAAGGGAAATGCTCCTAGGCACTTAGTCAAATTCACGCCTTTTTTTTGGACTTCCAGCGAGGAGAGGGACAATTTTGCTTTCCTGACCCAGGTGGAGAACCATAGCACGTCGGCCTTCTTAAAGGGACATCCTCCTAGGCACTTAGTCAAATTCACGCCTTTTTTTTGGACTTCCAGCGAGGAGAGGGACTAATTTGGCGTTCCAGACCCAGGTGGAGAACCATAGCACGTCGGCCTTCTTTAAGGGACATCCTCCTAGGCACTTAGTCAAATTTACGCCTTTTTTTTGGACTTCCAGCGAGGAGAGGGACAATTTTGCTTTCCTGACCCAGGTGGAGAACCATAGCACGTCGGCCTTCTTAAAGGGAAATGCTCCTAGGCACTTAGTCAAATTCACGCCTTTTTTTTGGACTTCCAGCGAGGAGAGGGACTAATTTGGCGTTCCAGACCCAGGTGGAGAACCATAGCACGTCGGCCTTCTTAAGGGGACATCCTCCTAGACACTTAGTCAAATTCACGCCTTTTTTTTTGGACTTCCAGCTAGGAGAGGGACTAATTTTGCGTTCCAGACCCAGGTGGAGAACCATAGCACGTCGGCCTTCTTAAAGGGAAATGCTCCTAGGCACTTAGTCAAATTCACGCCTTTTTTTTGGACTTCCAGCGAGGAGAGGGACAATTTTGCTTTCCTGACCCAGGTGGAGAACCATAGCACGTCGGCCTTCTTAAAGGGACATCCTCCTAGGCACTTAGTCAAATTCACGCCTTTTTTTTGGACTTCCAGCGAGGAGAGGGACAATTTTGCTTTCCTGACCCAGGTGGAGAACCATAGCACGTCGGCCTTCTTAAAGGGAAATGCTCCTAGGCACTTAGTCAAATTCACGCCTTTTTTTTGGACTTCCAGCGAGGAGAGGGACAATTTTGCTTTCCTGACCCAGGTGGAGAACCATAGCACGTCGGCCTTCTTAAAGGGAAATGCTCCTAGGCACTTAGTCAAATTCACGCCTTTTTTTTGGACTTCCAGCGAGGAGAGGGACAATTTTGCTTTCCTGACCCAGGTGGAGAACCATAGCACGTCGGCCTTCTTAAAGGGACATGCCCCTAGACACTTAGTCAAATTTACGCCTGAAAATAGGGCCCCAAAAGAACTGGAAATAATGTCTTTAATTCAGGGTGCATTTGCAGCGAGTGTCCACCAGAGGGCTCCAATTCCCCCACTATAGTCCTGGTACTCTAAAATGATGGCACTTAGTCAAATTTCCGCCTTTTTTTGATGACTTCCAACTAGGAGAGGGACTAATTTTGAGTTCCGGACCCGGGTGGAGAACCATAGCACGTCGGCCTTCTTAAAGGGACATCCTCCTAGGCACTTAGTCAAATTTCCGCCTTTTTTTTGGACTTCCAGCGAGGAGAGGGACTAATTTGGCGTTCCAGACCCAGGTGGAGAACCATAGCACGTCGGCCTTCTTAAAGGGACATCCTCCTAGGCACTTAGTCAAATTCACGCCTTTTTTTTGGACTTCCAGCGAGGAGAGGGACTAATTTTGCTTTCCGTACCCGGGTGGAGAACCATAGCACGTCGGCCTTCTTAAAGGGAAATGCTCCTAGGCACTTAGTCAAATTCACGCCTTTTTTTTGGACTTCCAGCGAGGAGAGGGACAATTTTGCTTTCCTGACCCAGGTGGAGAACCATAGCACGTCGGCCTTCTTAAAGGGACATCCTCCTAGGCACTTAGTCAAATTCACGCCTTTTTTTTGGACTTCCAGCGAGGAGAGGGACTAATTTGGCGTTCCAGACCCAGGTGGAGAACCATAGCACGTCGGCCTTCTTAAAGGGAAATGCTCCTAGACACTTAGTCAAATTTACCAAACTTTTCTATAGAGCCCTGGTACTCTAAAATGATGACACATAGACAAAAAACCAAACTTTTCTATAGAGGCCTGGTACTCTAAAATGATGACACATAGACAAAAAACCAAACTTTTCTATAGAGGCCTGGTACTCTAAAATAATGACACTTAGTCAAATTTCCGCCTTTTTTTGACTACTTCCAGCTAGGAGAGGGACTAATTTGGCGTTCCGTACCCAGGTGGAGAACCAAGGGACGTCGGCCTTCTTAAAGGGACATCCTCCTAGACACTTAGTCAAATTCACGCCTTTTTTTTTGGACTTCCAGCTAGGAGAGGGACTAATTTGGCGTTCTGTACCCAGGTGGAGAACCAAG
>NW_027316595.1:150000-167500 GCF_033978685.3 Nerophis lumbriciformis | reverse complement strand
GTCGCTCAAGCCCTGGAAGTCCTAAGTACCTGGGTGGAATCAGTTCCAGGATTTCATTCATGCGGGAAAAGTTGAAAATGTGTCCGGGACAGCGCCCCCTAGGCGGACACACGCTCCGGACAGAGCCCCTGTCGCTCAAGCCCTGGAAGTCCTAAGTACCTGGGTGGAATCAGTTCCAGGATTTCATTCATGCGGGAAAAGTTGAAAATGTGTCCGAGACAGCGCCCCCTAGGCGGACACACGCTCCGGACAGAGCCCCTGTCGCTCAAGCCCTGGAAGCCCTAAGTACCTGGGTGGAATCAGTTCCAGGATTTCATTCATGCGGGAAAAGTTGAAAATGTGTCCGAGATAGCGCCCCTTAGGCGGACACAGGTGTCTGCATGAGCCCCTGTCGCTCAGAAGCTGGAAGAGCAGTTTGAAAAAGGACCGGGGTAAAGAGGGGGGAAGCACCATATATGTGTCCGGGAAGGCGCCCCTCGGGCGGACACAGGTGTCTGCATGAGCCCCTGTCGCTCAGATGCTGGAAGATCAGTTTGAAAAAGGACCGGGGTAAAGAGGGGGGAAGCACCATATATGTGTCCGGGAAGGCGCCCCTCGGGCGGACACAGGTGTCTGCATGAGCCCCTGTCGCTCAGATGCTGGAAGATCAGTTTGAAAAAGGACCGGGGTAAAGAGGGGGGAAGCACCATATATGTGTCCGGGAAGGCGCCCCTCGGGCGGACACAGGTGTCTGCATGAGCCCCTGTCGCTCAGATGCTGGAAGATCAGTTTGAAAAAGGACCGGGGTAAAGAGGGGGGAAGCACCATATATGTGTCCGGGAAGGCGCCCCTCGGGCGGACACAGGTGTCTGCATGAGCCCCTGTCGCTCAGATGCTGGAAGATCAGTTTGAAAAAAGAACCAGAGGATAGAGGGGAAAAACACCATATTTGTGTCCGAAAATAGCTCACTTTGACTCGGACGCGTTCCCTGTGATTTCAGCCTGTCAGACATGGTGCACATAGTAACGAGATGGAGGTGTTTTGGTCGACCAGGTAAAAAACGAAAAATCGAGAGAAGGTAAAAAGTAGGTGAAAAATTAAGCCTCTCTCGTTAAGGTACTTAGAAAAAATCCCAAAAAAAAAATGAACTCCCATTGAAATGAATGGGGAAAAATTTTTTTCTCGTTTTTTTTCTAAGTACAACAACGAGAGAAGGTAAAAAATGGTTTTTTTTAGCCTCTCTCGTTAAGGTACTTAGAAAAAAACCCAGATTTTTTATTTTCTCGTTTTTTTTCTAAGTACAACAACGAGAGAAGGTAAAAACAGGTGCTTTTTAGCCTCTCTCGTTAAGGTACTTGGAAAAAATCCGAGACATGTTTGGTCTTCCCCACTGACAGTGCGCCTTTGCTGGGTAAGTTGTGGACGTGCCAGGCACCCCCGGGACACCGGTGGAACGCGGCCGGACTCGTGGTACTCCAACCCGGGCATAATTTTGGATATTTTCCGGTCCTTTTTTTCCCCACTTTCCCAACTTTTCTTCTGAATCACAGTGCGCCTTTGCTGGGTAAGTTGTGGACATGGCAGGCACCCCCGGGACACCGGTGGAACGCGGCCGGACTCGTGGTACTCCAACCCGGGCATAATTTTGGATCAAATTCGGGACTTTTGCCCACTTTCCCAACTTTTCTTCCCAATCACAGTGCGCCTTTGCTGGGTAAGTTGTGGACATGGCAGGCACCCCCGGGACACCGGTGGAACGCGGCCGGACTCGTGGTACTCCAACCCGGGCATAATTTTGGATCAAATTCGGGACTTTTGCCCACTTTCCCAACTTTTCTTCCCAATCACAGTGCGCCTTTGCTGGGTAAGTTGTGGACATGCCAGGCACCCCCGGGACACCGGTGGAACGCGGCCGGACTCGTGGTACTCCAACCCGGGCATAATTTTGGATCAAATTCGGGACTTTTGCCCACTTTCCCAACTTTTCTTCCCAATCACAGTGCGCCTTTGCTGGGTGCGTTGTGGACATGGCAGGCACCCCCGGGACACCGGTGGAACGCGGCCGGACTCGTGGTACTCCAACCCGGGCATAATTTTGGATCAAATTCGGGACTTTTGCCCACTTTCCCAACTTTTCTTCCCAATCACAGTGCGCCTTTGCTGGGTGCGTTGTGGACATGGCAGGCACCCCCGGGACACCGGTGGAACGCGGCCGGACTCGTGGTACTCCAACCCGGGCATAATTTTGGATCAAATTCGGGACTTTTGCCCACTTTCCCAACTTTTCTTCCCAATCACAGTGCGCCTTTGCTGGGTGCGTTGTGGACATGGCAGGCACCCCCGGGACACCGGTGGAACGCGGCCGGACTCGTGGTACTCCAACCCGGGCATAATTTTGGATCAAATTCGGGACTTTTGCCCACTTTCCCAACTTTTCTTCCCAATCACAGTGCGCCTTTGCTGGGTGCGTTGTGGACATGGCAGGCACCCCCGGGACACCGGTGGAACGCGGCCGGACTCGTGGTACTCCAACCCGGGCATAATTTTGGACCAAATTCGGGACTTTTGCCCACTTTCCCAACTTTTCTTCCCAATCACAGTGCGCCTTTGCTGGGTGCGTTGTGGACATTGTAGGCACCCCGGAACCCTGGTGGAACGCGGCGGGACTTGTGGGACTCGAACCTGGGTGTGATTTTGGACCAAATTCGGGACTTTTGCCCACTTTCCCAACTTTTCTTGCCCACTCACAGTGCGCCTTTGCTGGGTAAGTTGTGGACATTGTAGGCACCCCGGCACTCTGGTGGAACGCGGCGGGACTTGTGGGACTCGAACCTGGGTGTGATTTTGGACCAAATTCGGGACTTTTGCCCACTTTCCCAACTTTTCTTCCCAATCACAGTGCGCCTTTGCTGGGTGCGTTGTGGACATTGTAGGCACCCCGGAACCCTGGTGGAACGCGGCGGGACTTGTGGGACTCGAACCTGGGTGTGATTTTGGACCAAATTCGGGACTTTTGCCCACTTTCCCAACTTTTCTTCCCAATCACAGTGCGCCTTTGCTGGGTGCGTTGTGGACATTGTAGGCACCCCGGAACCCTGGTGGAACGCGGCGGGACTTGTAAGACTCGAACCTGGGTGTGATTTTGGACCAAATTCGGGACTTTTGCCCACTTTCCCAACTTTTCTTCCCAATCACAGTGCGCCTTTGCTGGGTGCGTTGTGGACATTGTAGGCACCCCGGAACCCTGGTGGAACGCGGCGGGACTTGTGGGACTCGAACCTGGGTGTGATTTTGGACCAAATTCGGGACTTTTGCCCACTTTCCCAACTTTTCTTCCCAATCACAGTGCGCCTTTGCTGGGTGCGTTGTGGACATTGTAGGCACCCCGGAACCCTGGTGGAACGCGGCGGGACTTGTGGGACTCGAACCTGGGTGTGATTTTGGACCAAATTCGGGACTTTTGCCCACTTTCCCAACTTTTCTTCCCAATCACAGTGCGCCTTTGCTGGGTGCGTTGTGGACATTGTAGGCACCCCGGAACCCTGGTGGAACGCGGCGGGACTTGTGGGACTCGAACCTGGGTGTGATTTTGGACCAAATTCGGGACTTTTGCCCACTTTCCCAACTTTTCTTCCCAATCACAGTGCGCCTTTGCTGGGTGCGTTGTGGACATTGTAGGCACCCCGAGACACTGGTGGAACGCGGCGGGACTTGTGGGACTCGAACCTGGGTGTGATTTTGGACCAAATTCGGGACTTTTGCCCACTTTCCCAACTTTTCTTCCCAATCACAGTGCGCCTTTGCTGGGTGCGTTGTGGACATTGTAGGCACCCCGGAACCCTGGTGGAACGCGGCGGGACTTGTGGGACTCGAACCTGGGTGTGATTTTGGACCAAATTCGGGACTTTTGCCCACTTTCCCAACTTTTCTTCCCAATCACAGTGCGCCTTTGCTGGGTGCGTTGTGGACATTGTAGGCACCCCGGAACCCTGGTGGAACGCGGCGGGACTTGTGGGACTCGAACCTGGGTGTGATTTTGGACCAAATTCGGGACTTTTGCCCACTTTCCCAACTTTTCTTCCCAATCACAGTGCGCCTTTGCTGGGTGCGTTGTGGACATTGTAGGCACCCCGGAACCCTGGTGGAACGCGGCGGGACTTGTGGGACTCGAACCTGGGTGTGATTTTGGACCAAATTCGGGACTTTTGCCCACTTTCCCAACTTTTCTTCCCAATCACAGTGCGCCTTTGCTGGGTGCGTTGTGGACATTGTAGGCACCCCGGAACCCTGGTGGAACGCGGCGGGACTTGTGGGACTCGAACCTGGGTGTGATTTTGGACCAAATTCGGGACTTTTGCCCACTTTCCCAACTTTTCTTCCCAATCACAGTGCGCCTTTGCTGGGTGCGTTGTGGACATTGTAGGCACCCCGAGACCCTGGTGGAACGCGGCGGGACTTGTGGGACTCGAACCTGGGTGTGATTTTGGACCAAATTCGGGACTTTTGCCCACTTTCCCAACTTTTCTTCCCAATCACAGTGCGCCTTTGCTGGGTAAGTTGTGGACATTGTAGGCACCCCGGAACCCTGGTGGAACGCGGCGGGACTTGTGGGACTCGAACCTGGGTGTGATTTTGGACCAAATTCGGGACTTTTGCCCACTTTCCCAACTTTTCTTCCCAATCACAGTGCGCCTTTGCTGGGTGCGTCGTGGACATTGTAGGCACCCCGGAACCCTGGTGGAACGCGGCGGGACTTGCGGGACTCGAACCTGGGTGTGATTTTGGACCAAATTCGGGACTTTTGCCCACTTTCCCAACTTTTCTTCCCAATCACAGTGCGCCTTTGCTGGGTGCGTTGTGGACATTGTAGGCACCCCGGAACCCTGGTGGAACGCGGCGGGACTTGTGGGACTCGAACCTGGGTGTGATTTTGGACCAAATTCGGGACTTTTGCCCACTTTCCCAACTTTTCTTCCCAATCACAGTGCGCCTTTGCTGGGTGCGTCGTGGACATTGTAGGCACCCCGGAACCCTGGTGGAACGCGGCGGGACTTGTGGGACTCGAACCTGGGTGTGATTTTGGACCAAATTCGGGACTTTTGCCCACTTTCCCAACTTTTCTTCCCAATCACAGTGCGCCTTTGCTGGGTGCGTCGTGGACATTGTAGGCACCCCGGAACCCTGGTGGAACGCGGCGGGACTTGTGGGACTCGAACCTGGGTGTGATTTTGGACCAAATTCGGGACTTTTGCCCACTTTCCCAACTTTTCTTCCCAATCACAGTGCGCCTTTGCTGGGTGCGTTGTGGACATTGTAGGCACCCCGAGACCCTGGTGGAACGCGGCGGGACTTGTGGGACTCGAACCTGGGTGTGATTTTGGACCAAATTCGGGACTTTTGCCCACTTTCCCAACTTTTCTTCCCAATCACAGTGCGCCTTTGCTGGGTGCGTTGTGGACATTGTAGGCACCCCGAGACCCTGGTGGAACGCGGCGGGACTTGTGGGACTCGAACCTGGGTGTGATTTTGGACCAAATTCGGGACTTTTGCCCACTTTCCCAACTTTTCTTCCCAATCACAGTGCGCCTTTGCTGGGTAAGTTGTGGACATTGTAGGCACCCCGGAACCCTGGTGGAACGCGGCGGGACTTGTGGGACTCGAACCTGGGTGTGATTTTGGACCAAATTCGGGACTTTTGCCCACTTTCCCAACTTTTCTTCCCAATCACAGTGCGCCTTTGCTGGGTAAGTTGTGGACATTGTAGGCACCCCGGAACCCTGGTGGAACGCGGCGGGACTTGTGGGACTCGAACCTGGGTGTGATTTTGGACCAAATTCGGGACTTTTGCCCACTTTCCCAACTTTTCTTCCCAATCACAGTGCGCCTTTGCTGGGTAAGTTGTGGACATTGTAGGCACCCCGGAACCCTGGTGGAACGCGGCGGGACTTGTGGGACTCGAACCTGGGTGTGATTTTGGACCAAATTCGGGACTTTTGCCCACTTTCCCAACTTTTCTTGCCCACTCACAGTGCGCCTTTGCTGGGTAAGTTGTGGACATGCCAGGCACCCCAGGGACACCGGTGGAACGCGGCGGGACTTGTGGGACTCGAACCTGGGTATAATTTTGGCTCAAATTCGGGACTTTTGCCCACTTTCCCAACTTTTCTTCCCAATCACAGTGCGCCTTTGCTGGTTGCGTTGTGGACATTGTAGGCACCCCGGAACCCTGGTGGAACGCGGCGGGACTTGTGGGACTCGAACCTGGGTGTGATTTTGGACCAAATTCGGGACTTTTGCCCACTTTCCCAACTTTTCTTGCCCACTCACAGTGCGCCTTTGCTGGGTAAGTTGTGGACATGCCAGGCACCCCCGGGACACCGGTGGAACGCGGCGGGACTTGTGGGACTCGAACCTGGGTATAATTTTGGCTCAAATTCGGGACTTTTGCCCACTTTCCCAACTTTTCTTCCCAATCACAGTGCGCCTTTGCTGGGTAAGTTGTGGACATTGTAGGCACCCCGAGACACTGGTGGAACGCGGCGGGACTTGTGGGACTCGAACCTGGGTGTGATTTTGGACCAAATTAGGGACTTTTGCCCACTTTCCCAACTTTTCTTCCCAATCACAGTGCGCCTTTGCTGGGTGCGTTGTGGACATTGTAGGCACCCCGGAACCCTGGTGGAACGCGGCGGGACTCGTGGTACTCCAACCCGGGCATAATTTTGGATCAAATTCGGGACTTTTGCCCACTTTCCCAACTTTTCTTCCCAATCACAGTGCGCCTTTGCTGGGTGCGTTGTGGACATGGCAGGCACCCCCGGGACACCGGTGGAACGCGGCCGGACTCGTGGTACTCCAACCCGGGCATAATTTTGGACCAAATTCGGGACTTTTGCCCACTTTCCCAACTTTTCTTCCCAATCACAGTGCGCCTTTGCTGGGTGCGTTGTGGACATTGTAGGCACCCCGGAACCCTGGTGGAACGCGGCGGGACTTGTGGGACTCGAACCTGGGTGTGATTTTGGACCAAATTCGGGACTTTTGCCCACTTTCCCAACTTTTCTTGCCCACTCACAGTGCGCCTTTGCTGGGTAAGTTGTGGACATTGTAGGCACCCCGGCACTCTGGTGGAACGCGGCGGGACTTGTGGGACTCGAACCTGGGTGTGATTTTGGACCAAATTCGGGACTTTTGCCCACTTTCCCAACTTTTCTTCCCAATCACAGTGCGCCTTTGCTGGGTGCGTTGTGGACATTGTAGGCACCCCGGAACCCTGGTGGAACGCGGCGGGACTTGTGGGACTCGAACCTGGGTGTGATTTTGGACCAAATTCGGGACTTTTGCCCACTTTCCCAACTTTTCTTCCCAATCACAGTGCGCCTTTGCTGGGTGCGTTGTGGACATTGTAGGCACCCCGGAACCCTGGTGGAACGCGGCGGGACTTGTAAGACTCGAACCTGGGTGTGATTTTGGACCAAATTCGGGACTTTTGCCCACTTTCCCAACTTTTCTTCCCAATCACAGTGCGCCTTTGCTGGGTGCGTTGTGGACATTGTAGGCACCCCGGAACCCTGGTGGAACGCGGCGGGACTTGTGGGACTCGAACCTGGGTGTGATTTTGGACCAAATTCGGGACTTTTGCCCACTTTCCCAACTTTTCTTCCCAATCACAGTGCGCCTTTGCTGGGTGCGTTGTGGACATTGTAGGCACCCCGGAACCCTGGTGGAACGCGGCGGGACTTGTGGGACTCGAACCTGGGTGTGATTTTGGACCAAATTCGGGACTTTTGCCCACTTTCCCAACTTTTCTTCCCAATCACAGTGCGCCTTTGCTGGGTGCGTTGTGGACATTGTAGGCACCCCGGAACCCTGGTGGAACGCGGCGGGACTTGTGGGACTCGAACCTGGGTGTGATTTTGGACCAAATTCGGGACTTTTGCCCACTTTCCCAACTTTTCTTCCCAATCACAGTGCGCCTTTGCTGGGTGCGTTGTGGACATTGTAGGCACCCCGAGACACTGGTGGAACGCGGCGGGACTTGTGGGACTCGAACCTGGGTGTGATTTTGGACCAAATTCGGGACTTTTGCCCACTTTCCCAACTTTTCTTCCCAATCACAGTGCGCCTTTGCTGGGTGCGTTGTGGACATTGTAGGCACCCCGGAACCCTGGTGGAACGCGGCGGGACTTGTGGGACTCGAACCTGGGTGTGATTTTGGACCAAATTCGGGACTTTTGCCCACTTTCCCAACTTTTCTTCCCAATCACAGTGCGCCTTTGCTGGGTGCGTTGTGGACATTGTAGGCACCCCGGAACCCTGGTGGAACGCGGCGGGACTTGTGGGACTCGAACCTGGGTGTGATTTTGGACCAAATTCGGGACTTTTGCCCACTTTCCCAACTTTTCTTCCCAATCACAGTGCGCCTTTGCTGGGTGCGTTGTGGACATTGTAGGCACCCCGGAACCCTGGTGGAACGCGGCGGGACTTGTGGGACTCGAACCTGGGTGTGATTTTGGACCAAATTCGGGACTTTTGCCCACTTTCCCAACTTTTCTTCCCAATCACAGTGCGCCTTTGCTGGGTGCGTTGTGGACATTGTAGGCACCCCGAGACCCTGGTGGAACGCGGCGGGACTTGTGGGACTCGAACCTGGGTGTGATTTTGGACCAAATTCGGGACTTTTGCCCACTTTCCCAACTTTTCTTCCCAATCACAGTGCGCCTTTGCTGGGTAAGTTGTGGACATTGTAGGCACCCCGGAACCCTGGTGGAACGCGGCGGGACTTGTGGGACTCGAACCTGGGTGTGATTTTGGACCAAATTCGGGACTTTTGCCCACTTTCCCAACTTTTCTTCCCAATCACAGTGCGCCTTTGCTGGGTAAGTTGTGGACATGCCAGGCACCCCCGGGACACCGGTGGAACGCGGCCGGACTCGTGGTACTCCAACCCGGGCATAATTTTGGATCAAATTCGGGACTTTTGCCCACTTTCCCAACTTTTCTTCCCAATCACAGTGCGCCTTTGCTGGGTAAGTTGTGGACATGCCAGGCACCCCCGGGACACCGGTGGAACGCGGCCGGACTCGTGGTACTCCAACCCGGGCATAATTTTGGATCAAATTCGGGACTTTTGCCCACTTTCCCAACTTTTCTTCCCAATCACAGTGCGCCTTTGCTGGGTGCGTCGTGGACATTGTAGGCACCCCGGAACCCTGGTGGAACGCGGCGGGACTTGTGGGACTCGAACCTGGGTGTGATTTTGGACCAAATTCGGGACTTTTGCCCACTTTCCCAACTTTTCTTCCCAATCACAGTGCGCCTTTGCTGGGTGCGTCGTGGACATTGTAGGCACCCCGGAACCCTGGTGGAACGCGGCGGGACTTGTGGGACTCGAACCTGGGTGTGACTTTGGACCAAATTCGGGACTTTTGCCCACTTTCCCAACTTTTCTTCCCAATCACAGTGCGCCTTTGCTGGGTGCGTCGTAGACATTGTAGGCACCCCGAGACACTGGTGGAACGCGGCGGGACTTGTGGGACTCGAACCTGGGTGTGACTTTGGACCAAATTCGGGACTTTTGCCCACTTTCCCAACTTTTCTTCCCAATCACAGTGCGCCTTTGCTGGGTGCGTCGTGGACATTGTAGGCACCCCGGAACCCTGGTGGAACGCGGCGGGACTTGTGGGACTCGAACCTGGGTGTGACTTTGGACCAAATTCGGGACTTTTGCCCACTTTCCCAACTTTTCTTCCCAATCACAGTGCGCCTTTGCTGGGTGCGTCGTAGACATTGTAGGCACCCCGAGACACTGGTGGAACGCGGCGGGACTTGTGGGACTCGAACCTGGGTGTGATTTTGGACCAAATTCGGGACTTTTGCCCACTTTCCCAACTTTTCTTCCCAATCACAGTGCGCCTTTGCTGGGTGCGTCTTGGACATTGTAGGCACCCCGGAACCCTGGTGGAACGCGGCGGGACTTGTGGGACTCGAACCTGGGTGTGATTTTGGACCAAATTCGGGACTTTTGCCCACTTTCCCAACTTTTCTTCCCAATCACAGTGCGCCTTTGCTGGGTGCGTTGTGGACATTGTAGGCACCCCTAGACACTGGTGGAACGCGGCGGGACTTGTGGGACTCGAACCTGGGTGTGATTTTGGACCAAATTCGGGACTTTTGCCCACTTTCCCAACTTTTCTTCCCAATCACAGTGCGCCTTTGCTGGGTGCGTTGTGGACATTGTAGGCACCCCGAGACACCGGTGGAACGCGGCGGGACTTGTGGGACTCGAACCTGGGTGTGATTTTGGACCAAATTCGGGACTTTTGCCCACTTTCCCAACTTTTCTTCCCAATCACAGTGCGCCTTTGCTGGGTGCGTCGTGGACATTGTAGGCACCCCGGAACCCTGGTGGAACGCGGCGGGACTTGTGGGACTCGAACCTGGGTGTGATTTTGGACCAAATTCGGGACTTTTGCCCACTTTCCCAACTTTTCTTCCCAATCACAGTGCGCCTTTGCTGGGTGCGTCGTGGACATTGTAGGCACCCCGGAACCCTGGTGGAACGCGGCGGGACTTGTGGGACTCGAACCTGGGTGTGATTTTGGACCAAATTCGGGACTTTTGCCCACTTTCCCAACTTTTCTTCCCAATCACAGTGCGCCTTTGCTGGGTAAGTTGTGGACATTGTAGGCACCCCGGCACTCTGATGGAACGCGGCGGGACTTGCGGGACTCGAACCTGGGTGTGATTTTGGACCAAATTCGGGCCTTTTGCCCACTTTCCCAACTTTTCTTCCCAATCACAGTGCGCCTTTGCTGGGTGCGTTGTGGACATTGTAGGCACCCCGAGACACTGGTGGAACGCGGCGGGACTTGTGGGACTCGAACCTGGGTGTGATTTTGGACCAAATTCGGGACTTTTGCCCACTTTCCCAACTTTTCTTCCCAATCACAGTGCGCCTTTGCTGGGTAAGTTGTGGACATTGTAGGCACCCCGAGACACTGGTGGAACGCGGCGGGACTTGTGGGACTCGAACCTGGGTGTGATTTTGGACCAAATTCGGGACTTTTGCCCACTTTCCCAACTTTTCTTCCCAATCACAGTGCGCCTTTGCTGGGTGCGTCGTGGACATTGTAGGCACCCCGGAACCCTGGTGGAACGCGGCGGGACTTGTGGGACTCGAACCTGGGTGTGATTTTGGACCAAATTCGGGACTTTTGCCCACTTTCCCAACTTTTCTTCCCAATCACAGTGCGCCTTTGCTGGGTAAGTTGTGGACATGCCAGGCACCCCCGGGACACCGGTGGAACGCGGCCGGACTCGTGGGACTCGAACCTGGGTGTGATTTTGGACCAAATTCGGGACTTTTGCCCACTTTCCCAACTTTTCTTCCCAATCACAGTGCGCCTTTGCTGGGTGCGTCGTGGACATTGTAGGCACCCCGGAACCCTGGTGGAACGCGGCGGGACTTGTGGGACTCGAACCTGGGTGTGATTTTGGACCAAATTCGGGACTTTTGCCCACTTTCCCAACTTTTCTTCCCAATCACAGTGCGCCTTTGCTGGGTAAGTTGTGGACATTGTAGGCACCCCGGAACCCTGGTGGAACGCGGCGGGACTTGTGGGACTCGAACCTGGGTGTGATTTTGGACCAAATTCGGGACTTTTGCCCACTTTCCCAACTTTTCTTCCCAATCACAGTGCGCCTTTGCTGGGTAAGTTGTGGACATTGTAGGCACCCCGGAACCCTGGTGGAACGCGGCGGGACTTGTGGGACTCGAACCTGGGTGTGATTTTGGACCAAATTCGGGACTTTTGCCCACTTTCCCAACTTTTCTTCCCAATCACAGTGCGCCTTTGCTGGGTGCGTCGTGGACATGTCAGGCACCCCGGAACCCTGGTGGAACGCGGCGGGACTTGTGGGACTCGAACCTGGGTGTGATTTTGGACCAAATTCGGGACTTTTGCCCACTTTCCCAACTTTTCTTCCCAATCACAGTGCGCCTTTGCTGGGTGCGTCGTGGACATTGTAGGCACCCCGGAACCCTGGTGGAACGCGGCGGGACTTGTGGGACTCGAACCTGGGTGTGATTTTGGACCAAATTCGGGACTTTTGCCCACTTTCCCAACTTTTCTTCCCAATCACAGTGCGCCTTTGCTGGGTAAGTTGTGGACATTGTAGGCACCCCGGAACCCTGGTGGAACGCGGCGGGACTTGTGGGACTCGAACCTGGGTGTGATTTTGGACCAAATTCGGGACTTTTGCCCACTTTCCCAACTTTTCTTCCCAATCACAGTGCACCTTTGCTGGGTAAGTTGTGGACATTGTAGGCACCCCGAGACACTGGTGGAACGCGGCGGGACTTGTGGGACTCGAACCTGGGTGTGATTTTGGACCAAATTCGGGACTTTTGCCCACTTTCCCAACTTTTCTTCCCAATCACAGTGCGCCTTTGCTGGGTGCGTCGTGGACATTGTAGGCACCCCGGAACCCTGGTGGAACGCGGCGGGACTTGTGGGACTCGAACCTGGGTGTGATTTTGGACCAAATTCGGGACTTTTGCCCACTTTCCCAACTTTTCTTCCCAATCACAGTGCGCCTTTGCTGGGTAAGTTGTGGACATTGTAGGCACCCCGGAACCCTGGTGGAACGCGGCGGGACTTGTGGGACTCGAACCTGGGTGTGATTTTGGACCAAATTCGGGACTTTTGCCCACTTTCCCAACTTTTCTTCCCAATCACAGTGCACCTTTGCTGGGTAAGTTGTGGACATTGTAGGCACCCCGAGACACTGGTGGAACGCGGCGGGACTTGTGGGACTCGAACCTGGGTGTGATTTTGGACCAAATTCGGGACTTTTGCCCACTTTCCCAACTTTTCTTCCCAATCACAGTGCGCCTTTGCTGGGTGCGTCGTGGACATTGTAGGCACCCCGGAACCCTGGTGGAACGCGGCGGGACTTGTGGGACTCGAACCTGGGTGTGATTTTGGACCAAATTCGGGACTTTTGCCCACTTTCCCAACTTTTCTTCCCAATCACAGTGCGCCTTTGCTGGGTGCGTCGTGGACATGTCAGGCACCCCGGAACCCTGGTGGAACGCGGCGGGACTTGTGGGACTCAAACCTGGGTGTGATTTTGGATCAAATTCGGGACTTTTGCCCACTTTCCCAACTTTTCTTCCCAATCACAGTGCGCCTTTGCTGGGTGCGTCGTGGACATGTCAGGCACCCCGGAACCCTGGTGGAACGCGGCGGGACTTGTGGGACTCAAACCTGGGTGTGATTTTGGATCAAATTCGGGACTTTTGCCCACTTTCCCAACTTTTCTTCCCAATCACAGTGCGCCTTTGCTGGGTGCGTCGTGGACATGTCAGGCACCCCGGAACCCTGGTGGAACGCGGCGGGACTTGTGGGACTCGAACCTGGGTGTGATTTTGGATCAAATTCGGGATTTTTGCCCACTTTCCCAACTTTTCTTCCCAATCACAGTGCGCCTTTGCTGGGTAAGTTGTGGACATTGTAGGCACCCCGGCACTCTGATGGAACGCGGCGGGACTTGTGGGACTCGAACCTGGGTGTGATTTTGGACCAAATTCGGGACTTTTGCCCACTTTCCCAACTTTTCTTCCCAATCACAGTGCGCCTTTGCTGGGTAAGTTGTGGACATTGTAGGCACCCCGGCACTCTGATGGAACGCGGCGGGACTTGTGGGACTCGAACCTGGGTGTGATTTTGGATCAAATTCGGGACTTTTGCCCACTTTCCCAACTTTTCTTCCCAATCACAGTGCACCTTTGCTGGGTGCGTCGTGGACATTGTAGGCACCCCGGAACCCTGGTGGAACGCGGCGGGACTAAGTTCCAAGAGGGCGTTTTTGCCCCCCTCCAAACTCCCTCTCTTTGTTTATAGTGCATATTTTCTGCTGGATCTACTCTCTATTTACTCCAAGGAAAAAAACTAGCCGGTCGCGGCAAATTTTTACAATCGGTCGCCAAACTACGGCACGAGGGCCGAACGCGGTACGCCGGCGTCCAAGATACGGCCCGGGGATTTTTTTGATTTTTTGGGCTTTTTTTTATTTTTTTGGACATGTTGGGCATCCCAGGACTCGGGTGCGACTGCAGGACGTGTGGGGCTCTAACCTGGGTGTGGTTTTTGGTCATTTTTCCGGACTTTTGCCCACTTTTCCAACTTTTCTTCCCAATCACAGTGCGCCTTTGCTGGGTGCGTTTTGGGCATGTGGGGGGCACCTCGGACTCGGGTGGGACGCGGCGGGACTTGTGGCACTCGTACCTGGGTGTGATTTTTGATCATTTTGTGGACTTTTCCCCAGACACTCTCCACTTGTCTACCCCACTTCCCCTGTGACTTTGCTGGGGGGGCGTTTCCCCGCTGTCCTTTGTAGTGTAAGGGTTACTTTTCTTTTTTTTCTGTCTGAAAATAGGGCCCCAAAAGGCCTCACACTCCCCGGGAAGACCTGATGGACGCCTCGGCGTCACTGAAACAGGCCAATCTGTCTGAAAATATGGCCCACGAAAGGCCTCACATTCCCCGGGAAGACCTGACGGACGCCCCGGCGTCACCGAAATACGGCAAACTGTCTGAAAATAGGGGCTCCAAGTGTTCCCCACTATTTCTGGCCCACAAAAGGCCTCTCATTCCCCGGGAACACCTGTAGGACTCCCCGGCGTCAAGGAAATACGCCAAACCGTCTGAAAATAGGGGCCCAAAAGAACTGGAAATAATGTGTTTAATTTGGGGGGTGATGTCTATAATTATGGGGGTGCATTGGAGGCGGGAGTCCACTGGAGGGCTCCACACCGTCTGAATATAGGGCCCCAAAAGGCCTGGAATTAATGTATTTAATTTGGGGGGTGCATTTGCAGCGGGAGTCCACCGGAGGGCTCCAATTCCCCACTCTTTTGTTGACCTATGTATGGCCCCAAAAGGCCTCTCATTCCCCGGGGAGACCTGAAGGACCCCCCCGGCGTCACCGAAATAAGCCAAACTGTCTGAAAATAGGGGCTCCAAGGGTTCCCCACTCTTTCTGGCCCACAAAAGGCCTCTCATTCCCCGGGAACACCTGTAGGACTCCCCGGCGTCAAGGAAATACGCCAAACCGTCTGAAAATAGGGGCCCAAAAGAACTGGAAATAATGTCTTTAATTTGGGGGGTGATGTCTATAATTATGGGGGTGCATTGGAGGCGGGAGTCCACTGGAGGGCTCCACACCGTCTGAATATAGGGCCCCAAAAGGCCTGGAATTAATGTATTTAATTTGGGGGGTGCATTTGCAGCGGGAGTCCACCGGAGGGCTCCAATTCCCCACTCTTTTGTTGACCTATGTATGGCCCCAAAAGGCCTCTCATTCCCCGGGGAGACCTGAAGGACCCCCCCGGCGTCACCGAAATAAGCCAAACTGTCTGAAAATAGGGGCTCCAAGGGTTCCCCACTCTTTCTGGCCCACAAAAGGCCTCTCATTCCCCGGGAACACCTGTAGGACTCCCCGGCGTCAAGGAAATACGCCAAACCGTCTGAAAATAGGGGCCCAAAAGAACTGGAAATAATGTCTTTAATTTGGGGGGTGATGTCTATAATTATGGGGGTGCATTGGAGGCGGGAGTCCACTGGAGGGCTCCACACCGTCTGAATATAGGGCCCCAAAAGGCCTGGAATTAATGTATTTAATTTGGGGGGTGCATTTGCAGCGGGAGTCCACCGGAGGGCTCCATTTCCCCACTCTTTTGTTGACATATGGCCACAAAAGGCCTCTCATTCCCCGGGAAGACCTGATGGACGCCCCGGCGTCACCGAAATAAGCCAAACTGTCTGAAAATAGGGGCTCCAAGGGTCCCCCACTCTTTCTGGCCCACCTTCCAGCGAGGAGAGGGACTAATTTTGCTTTCCGTACCCGGGTGGAGAACCATAGCAGGTCAGCCTTCTTAAAGGGACATCCTCCTAGGCACTTAGTCAAATTTCCGCCTTTTTTTTGGACTTCCAGCGAGGAGAGGGACTAATTTTGCTTTCCGCACCCGGGTGGAGAACCATAGCAGGTCAGCCTTCTTAAAGGGACATCCTCCTAGGCACTTAGTCAAATTTACGCCTTTTTTTTGGACTTCCAGCGAGGAGAGGGACTAATTTTGCTTTCCGTACCCGGGTGGAGAACCATAGCACGTCGGCCTTCTTAAAGGGAAATGCTCCTAGGCACTTAGTCAAATTCACGCCTTTTTTTTGGACTTCCAGCGAGGAGAGGGACTAATTTGGCGTTCCGTACCCAGGTAGAGAACCAAGGCACGTCGGCCTTCTTAAGGGGACATCCTCCTAGGCACTTAGTCAAATTTCCGCCTTTTTTTTTGACTTCCAGCGAGGAGAGGGACTAATTTTGCTTTCCGGACCCAGGTGGAGAACCATAGCAGGTCGGCCTTCTTAAGGGGAAATGCTCCTAGACACTTAGTCAAATTCACGCCTTTTTTTTGGACTTCCAGCTAGGAGAGGGACTAATTTGGCGTTCCGTACCCAGGTGGAGAACCATAGCAGGTCGGCCTTCTTAAAGGGAAATGCTCCTAGACACTTAGTCAAATTTACCAAACTTTTCTATAGAGCCCTGGTACTCTAAAATGATGACACATAGACAAAAAACCAAACATTTCTCTAGAGGCCTGGTACTCTAAAATGATGACACATAGACAAAAAACCAAACTTTTCTATAGAGGCCTGGTACTCTAAAATAATGACACTTAGTCAAATTTCCGCCTTTTTTTGACTACTTCCAGCTAGGAGAGGGACTAATTTGGCGTTCCGTACCCAGGTGGAGAACCAAGGGACGTCGGCCTTCTTAAAGGGACATCCTCCTAGACACTTAGTCAAATTCACGCCTTTTTTTTTGGACTTCCAGCGAGGAGAGGGACTAATTTTGCTTTCCGTACCCGGGTGGAGAACCATAGCACGTCGGCCTTCTTAAAGGGAAATGCTCCTAGGCACTTAGTCAAATTCACGCCTTTTTTTTGGACTTCCAGCGAGGAGAGGGACAATTTTGCTTTCCTGACCCAGGTGGAGAACCATAGCACGTCGGCCTTCTTAAAGGGACATCCTCCTAGGCACTTAGTCAAATTCACGCCTTTTTTTTGGACTTCCAGCGAGGAGAGGGACTAATTTGGCGTTCCAGACCCAGGTGGAGAACCATAGCACGTCGGCCTTCTTTAAGGGACATCCTCCTAGGCACTTAGTCAAATTTACGCCTTTTTTTTGGACTTCCAGCGAGGAGAGGGACAATTTTGCTTTCCTGACCCAGGTGGAGAACCATAGCACGTCGGCCTTCTTAAAGGGAAATGCTCCTAGGCACTTAGTCAAATTCACGCCTTTTTTTTGGACTTCCAGCGAGGAGAGGGACTAATTTGGCGTTCCAGACCCAGGTGGAGAACCATAGCACGTCGGCCTTCTTAAGGGGACATCCTCCTAGACACTTAGTCAAATTCACGCCTTTTTTTTTGGACTTCCAGCTAGGAGAGGGACTAATTTTGCG
>NW_027316595.1:127500-137500 GCF_033978685.3 Nerophis lumbriciformis | reverse complement strand
CAGGTGTCTGCATGAGCCCCTGTCGCTCAGATGCTGGAAGATCAGTTTGAAAAAAGAACCAGAGGATAGAGGGGAAAAACACCATATTTGTGTCCGAAAATAGCTCACTTTGACTCGGACGCGTTCCCTGTGATTTCAGCCTGTCAGACATGGTGCACATAGTAACGAGATGGAGGTGTTTTGGTCGACCAGGTAAAAAACGAAAAATCGAGAGAAGGTAAAAAGTAGGTGAAAAATTAAGCCTCTCTCGTTAAGGTACTTAGAAAAAATCCCAAAAAAAAAATGAACTCCCATTGAAATGAATGGGGAAAAATTTTTTTCTCGTTTTTTTTCTAAGTACAACAACGAGAGAAGGTAAAAAATGGTTTTTTTTAGCCTCTCTCGTTAAGGTACTTAGAAAAAAACCCAGATTTTTTATTTTCTCGTTTTTTTTCTAAGTACAACAACGAGAGAAGGTAAAAACAGGTGCTTTTTAGCCTCTCTCGTTAAGGTACTTGGAAAAAATCCGAGACATGTTTGGTCTTCCCCACTGACAGTGCGCCTTTGCTGGGTAAGTTGTGGACGTGCCAGGCACCCCCGGGACACCGGTGGAACGCGGCCGGACTCGTGGTACTCCAACCCGGGCATAATTTTGGATATTTTCCGGTCCTTTTTTTCCCCACTTTCCCAACTTTTCTTCTGAATCACAGTGCGCCTTTGCTGGGTAAGTTGTGGACATGGCAGGCACCCCCGGGACACCGGTGGAACGCGGCCGGACTCGTGGTACTCCAACCCGGGCATAATTTTGGATCAAATTCGGGACTTTTGCCCACTTTCCCAACTTTTCTTCCCAATCACAGTGCGCCTTTGCTGGGTAAGTTGTGGACATGGCAGGCACCCCCGGGACACCGGTGGAACGCGGCCGGACTCGTGGTACTCCAACCCGGGCATAATTTTGGATCAAATTCGGGACTTTTGCCCACTTTCCCAACTTTTCTTCCCAATCACAGTGCGCCTTTGCTGGGTAAGTTGTGGACATGCCAGGCACCCCCGGGACACCGGTGGAACGCGGCCGGACTCGTGGTACTCCAACCCGGGCATAATTTTGGATCAAATTCGGGACTTTTGCCCACTTTCCCAACTTTTCTTCCCAATCACAGTGCGCCTTTGCTGGGTAAGTTGTGGACATGCCAGGCACCCCCGGGACACCGGTGGAACGCGGCCGGACTCGTGGTACTCCAACCCGGGCATAATTTTGGATCAAATTCGGGACTTTTGCCCACTTTCCCAACTTTTCTTCCCAATCACAGTGCGCCTTTGCTGGGTAAGTTGTGGACATGCCAGGCACCCCCGGGACACCGGTGGAACGCGGCCGGACTCGTGGTACTCCAACCCGGGCATAATTTTGGATCAAATTCGGGACTTTTGCCCACTTTCCCAACTTTTCTTCCCAATCACAGTGCGCCTTTGCTGGGTGCGTCGTGGACATTGTAGGCACCCCGGAACCCTGGTGGAACGCGGCGGGACTTGTGGGACTCGAACCTGGGTGTGATTTTGGACCAAATTCGGGACTTTTGCCCACTTTCCCAACTTTTCTTCCCAATCACAGTGCGCCTTTGCTGGGTGCGTCGTGGACATTGTAGGCACCCCGGAACCCTGGTGGAACGCGGCGGGACTTGTGGGACTCGAACCTGGGTGTGACTTTGGACCAAATTCGGGACTTTTGCCCACTTTCCCAACTTTTCTTCCCAATCACAGTGCGCCTTTGCTGGGTGCGTCGTAGACATTGTAGGCACCCCGAGACACTGGTGGAACGCGGCGGGACTTGTGGGACTCGAACCTGGGTGTGACTTTGGACCAAATTCGGGACTTTTGCCCACTTTCCCAACTTTTCTTCCCAATCACAGTGCGCCTTTGCTGGGTGCGTCGTGGACATTGTAGGCACCCCGGAACCCTGGTGGAACGCGGCGGGACTTGTGGGACTCGAACCTGGGTGTGACTTTGGACCAAATTCGGGACTTTTGCCCACTTTCCCAACTTTTCTTCCCAATCACAGTGCGCCTTTGCTGGGTGCGTCGTAGACATTGTAGGCACCCCGAGACACTGGTGGAACGCGGCGGGACTTGTGGGACTCGAACCTGGGTGTGATTTTGGACCAAATTCGGGACTTTTGCCCACTTTCCCAACTTTTCTTCCCAATCACAGTGCGCCTTTGCTGGGTGCGTCTTGGACATTGTAGGCACCCCGGAACCCTGGTGGAACGCGGCGGGACTTGTGGGACTCGAACCTGGGTGTGATTTTGGACCAAATTCGGGACTTTTGCCCACTTTCCCAACTTTTCTTCCCAATCACAGTGCGCCTTTGCTGGGTGCGTTGTGGACATTGTAGGCACCCCTAGACACTGGTGGAACGCGGCGGGACTTGTGGGACTCGAACCTGGGTGTGATTTTGGACCAAATTCGGGACTTTTGCCCACTTTCCCAACTTTTCTTCCCAATCACAGTGCGCCTTTGCTGGGTGCGTTGTGGACATTGTAGGCACCCCGAGACACCGGTGGAACGCGGCGGGACTTGTGGGACTCGAACCTGGGTGTGATTTTGGACCAAATTCGGGACTTTTGCCCACTTTCCCAACTTTTCTTCCCAATCACAGTGCGCCTTTGCTGGGTGCGTCGTGGACATTGTAGGCACCCCGGAACCCTGGTGGAACGCGGCGGGACTTGTGGGACTCGAACCTGGGTGTGATTTTGGACCAAATTCGGGACTTTTGCCCACTTTCCCAACTTTTCTTCCCAATCACAGTGCGCCTTTGCTGGGTGCGTCGTGGACATTGTAGGCACCCCGGAACCCTGGTGGAACGCGGCGGGACTTGTGGGACTCGAACCTGGGTGTGATTTTGGACCAAATTCGGGACTTTTGCCCACTTTCCCAACTTTTCTTCCCAATCACAGTGCGCCTTTGCTGGGTAAGTTGTGGACATTGTAGGCACCCCGGCACTCTGATGGAACGCGGCGGGACTTGCGGGACTCGAACCTGGGTGTGATTTTGGACCAAATTCGGGCCTTTTGCCCACTTTCCCAACTTTTCTTCCCAATCACAGTGCGCCTTTGCTGGGTGCGTTGTGGACATTGTAGGCACCCCGAGACACTGGTGGAACGCGGCGGGACTTGTGGGACTCGAACCTGGGTGTGATTTTGGACCAAATTCGGGACTTTTGCCCACTTTCCCAACTTTTCTTCCCAATCACAGTGCGCCTTTGCTGGGTAAGTTGTGGACATTGTAGGCACCCCGAGACACTGGTGGAACGCGGCGGGACTTGTGGGACTCGAACCTGGGTGTGATTTTGGACCAAATTCGGGACTTTTGCCCACTTTCCCAACTTTTCTTCCCAATCACAGTGCGCCTTTGCTGGGTGCGTCGTGGACATTGTAGGCACCCCGGAACCCTGGTGGAACGCGGCGGGACTTGTGGGACTCGAACCTGGGTGTGATTTTGGACCAAATTCGGGACTTTTGCCCACTTTCCCAACTTTTCTTCCCAATCACAGTGCGCCTTTGCTGGGTAAGTTGTGGACATGCCAGGCACCCCCGGGACACCGGTGGAACGCGGCCGGACTCGTGGGACTCGAACCTGGGTGTGATTTTGGACCAAATTCGGGACTTTTGCCCACTTTCCCAACTTTTCTTCCCAATCACAGTGCGCCTTTGCTGGGTGCGTCGTGGACATTGTAGGCACCCCGGAACCCTGGTGGAACGCGGCGGGACTTGTGGGACTCGAACCTGGGTGTGATTTTGGACCAAATTCGGGACTTTTGCCCACTTTCCCAACTTTTCTTCCCAATCACAGTGCGCCTTTGCTGGGTAAGTTGTGGACATTGTAGGCACCCCGGAACCCTGGTGGAACGCGGCGGGACTTGTGGGACTCGAACCTGGGTGTGATTTTGGACCAAATTCGGGACTTTTGCCCACTTTCCCAACTTTTCTTCCCAATCACAGTGCGCCTTTGCTGGGTAAGTTGTGGACATTGTAGGCACCCCGGAACCCTGGTGGAACGCGGCGGGACTTGTGGGACTCGAACCTGGGTGTGATTTTGGACCAAATTCGGGACTTTTGCCCACTTTCCCAACTTTTCTTCCCAATCACAGTGCGCCTTTGCTGGGTGCGTCGTGGACATGTCAGGCACCCCGGAACCCTGGTGGAACGCGGCGGGACTTGTGGGACTCGAACCTGGGTGTGATTTTGGACCAAATTCGGGACTTTTGCCCACTTTCCCAACTTTTCTTCCCAATCACAGTGCGCCTTTGCTGGGTGCGTCGTGGACATTGTAGGCACCCCGGAACCCTGGTGGAACGCGGCGGGACTTGTGGGACTCGAA
Organism: Nerophis lumbriciformis; assembly: GCF_033978685.3. NCBI lineage: Eukaryota > Metazoa > Chordata > Actinopteri > Syngnathiformes > Syngnathidae > Nerophis > Nerophis lumbriciformis. Next base: position 133,148 of record NW_027316595.1, on the reverse strand, counting down.
CCTGGGTGTGATTTTGGACCAAATTCGGGACTTTTGCCCACTTTCCCAACTTTTCTTCCCAATCACAGTGCGCCTTTGCTGGGTAAGTTGTGGACATTGTAGGCACCCCGGAACCCTGGTGGAACGCGGCGGGACTTGTGGGACTCGAACCTGGGTGTGATTTTGGACCAAATTCGGGACTTTTGCCCACTTTCCCAACTTTTCTTCCCAATCACAGTGCACCTTTGCTGGGTAAGTTGTGGACATTGTAGGCACCCCGAGACACTGGTGGAACGCGGCGGGACTTGTGGGACTCGAACCTGGGTGTGATTTTGGACCAAATTCGGGACTTTTGCCCACTTTCCCAACTTTTCTTCCCAATCACAGTGCGCCTTTGCTGGGTGCGTCGTGGACATTGTAGGCACCCCGGAACCCTGGTGGAACGCGGCGGGACTTGTGGGACTCGAACCTGGGTGTGATTTTGGACCAAATTCGGGACTTTTGCCCACTTTCCCAACTTTTCTTCCCAATCACAGTGCGCCTTTGCTGGGTAAGTTGTGGACATTGTAGGCACCCCGGAACCCTGGTGGAACGCGGCGGGACTTGTGGGACTCGAACCTGGGTGTGATTTTGGACCAAATTCGGGACTTTTGCCCACTTTCCCAACTTTTCTTCCCAATCACAGTGCACCTTTGCTGGGTAAGTTGTGGACATTGTAGGCACCCCGAGACACTGGTGGAACGCGGCGGGACTTGTGGGACTCGAACCTGGGTGTGATTTTGGACCAAATTCGGGACTTTTGCCCACTTTCCCAACTTTTCTTCCCAATCACAGTGCGCCTTTGCTGGGTGCGTCGTGGACATTGTAGGCACCCCGGAACCCTGGTGGAACGCGGCGGGACTTGTGGGACTCGAACCTGGGTGTGATTTTGGACCAAATTCGGGACTTTTGCCCACTTTCCCAACTTTTCTTCCCAATCACAGTGCGCCTTTGCTGGGTGCGTCGTGGACATGTCAGGCACCCCGGAACCCTGGTGGAACGCGGCGGGACTTGTGGGACTCAAACCTGGGTGTGATTTTGGATCAAATTCGGGACTTTTGCCCACTTTCCCAACTTTTCTTCCCAATCACAGTGCGCCTTTGCTGGGTGCGTCGTGGACATGTCAGGCACCCCGGAACCCTGGTGGAACGCGGCGGGACTTGTGGGACTCAAACCTGGGTGTGATTTTGGATCAAATTCGGGACTTTTGCCCACTTTCCCAACTTTTCTTCCCAATCACAGTGCGCCTTTGCTGGGTGCGTCGTGGACATGTCAGGCACCCCGGAACCCTGGTGGAACGCGGCGGGACTTGTGGGACTCGAACCTGGGTGTGATTTTGGATCAAATTCGGGATTTTTGCCCACTTTCCCAACTTTTCTTCCCAATCACAGTGCGCCTTTGCTGGGTAAGTTGTGGACATTGTAGGCACCCCGGCACTCTGATGGAACGCGGCGGGACTTGTGGGACTCGAACCTGGGTGTGATTTTGGACCAAATTCGGGACTTTTGCCCACTTTCCCAACTTTTCTTCCCAATCACAGTGCGCCTTTGCTGGGTAAGTTGTGGACATTGTAGGCACCCCGGCACTCTGATGGAACGCGGCGGGACTTGTGGGACTCGAACCTGGGTGTGATTTTGGATCAAATTCGGGACTTTTGCCCACTTTCCCAACTTTTCTTCCCAATCACAGTGCACCTTTGCTGGGTGCGTCGTGGACATTGTAGGCACCCCGGAACCCTGGTGGAACGCGGCGGGACTAAGTTCCAAGAGGGCGTTTTTGCCCCCCTCCAAACTCCCTCTCTTTGTTTATAGTGCATATTTTCTGCTGGATCTACTCTCTATTTACTCCAAGGAAAAAAACTAGCCGGTCGCGGCAAATTTTTACAATCGGTCGCCAAACTACGGCACGAGGGCCGAACGCGGTACGCCGGCGTCCAAGATACGGCCCGGGGATTTTTTTGATTTTTTGGGCTTTTTTTTATTTTTTTGGACATGTTGGGCATCCCAGGACTCGGGTGCGACTGCAGGACGTGTGGGGCTCTAACCTGGGTGTGGTTTTTGGTCATTTTTCCGGACTTTTGCCCACTTTTCCAACTTTTCTTCCCAATCACAGTGCGCCTTTGCTGGGTGCGTTTTGGGCATGTGGGGGGCACCTCGGACTCGGGTGGGACGCGGCGGGACTTGTGGCACTCGTACCTGGGTGTGATTTTTGATCATTTTGTGGACTTTTCCCCAGACACTCTCCACTTGTCTACCCCACTTCCCCTGTGACTTTGCTGGGGGGGCGTTTCCCCGCTGTCCTTTGTAGTGTAAGGGTTACTTTTCTTTTTTTTCTGTCTGAAAATAGGGCCCCAAAAGGCCTCACACTCCCCGGGAAGACCTGATGGACGCCTCGGCGTCACTGAAACAGGCCAATCTGTCTGAAAATATGGCCCACGAAAGGCCTCACATTCCCCGGGAAGACCTGACGGACGCCCCGGCGTCACCGAAATACGGCAAACTGTCTGAAAATAGGGGCTCCAAGTGTTCCCCACTATTTCTGGCCCACAAAAGGCCTCTCATTCCCCGGGAACACCTGTAGGACTCCCCGGCGTCAAGGAAATACGCCAAACCGTCTGAAAATAGGGGCCCAAAAGAACTGGAAATAATGTGTTTAATTTGGGGGGTGATGTCTATAATTATGGGGGTGCATTGGAGGCGGGAGTCCACTGGAGGGCTCCACACCGTCTGAATATAGGGCCCCAAAAGGCCTGGAATTAATGTATTTAATTTGGGGGGTGCATTTGCAGCGGGAGTCCACCGGAGGGCTCCAATTCCCCACTCTTTTGTTGACCTATGTATGGCCCCAAAAGGCCTCTCATTCCCCGGGGAGACCTGAAGGACCCCCCCGGCGTCACCGAAATAAGCCAAACTGTCTGAAAATAGGGGCTCCAAGGGTTCCCCACTCTTTCTGGCCCACAAAAGGCCTCTCATTCCCCGGGAACACCTGTAGGACTCCCCGGCGTCAAGGAAATACGCCAAACCGTCTGAAAATAGGGGCCCAAAAGAACTGGAAATAATGTCTTTAATTTGGGGGGTGATGTCTATAATTATGGGGGTGCATTGGAGGCGGGAGTCCACTGGAGGGCTCCACACCGTCTGAATATAGGGCCCCAAAAGGCCTGGAATTAATGTATTTAATTTGGGGGGTGCATTTGCAGCGGGAGTCCACCGGAGGGCTCCAATTCCCCACTCTTTTGTTGACCTATGTATGGCCCCAAAAGGCCTCTCATTCCCCGGGGAGACCTGAAGGACCCCCCCGGCGTCACCGAAATAAGCCAAACTGTCTGAAAATAGGGGCTCCAAGGGTTCCCCACTCTTTCTGGCCCACAAAAGGCCTCTCATTCCCCGGGAACACCTGTAGGACTCCCCGGCGTCAAGGAAATACGCCAAACCGTCTGAAAATAGGGGCCCAAAAGAACTGGAAATAATGTCTTTAATTTGGGGGGTGATGTCTATAATTATGGGGGTGCATTGGAGGCGGGAGTCCACTGGAGGGCTCCACACCGTCTGAATATAGGGCCCCAAAAGGCCTGGAATTAATGTATTTAATTTGGGGGGTGCATTTGCAGCGGGAGTCCACCGGAGGGCTCCATTTCCCCACTCTTTTGTTGACATATGGCCACAAAAGGCCTCTCATTCCCCGGGAAGACCTGATGGACGCCCCGGCGTCACCGAAATAAGCCAAACTGTCTGAAAATAGGGGCTCCAAGGGTCCCCCACTCTTTCTGGCCCACCTTCCAGCGAGGAGAGGGACTAATTTTGCTTTCCGTACCCGGGTGGAGAACCATAGCAGGTCAGCCTTCTTAAAGGGACATCCTCCTAGGCACTTAGTCAAATTTCCGCCTTTTTTTTGGACTTCCAGCGAGGAGAGGGACTAATTTTGCTTTCCGCACCCGGGTGGAGAACCATAGCAGGTCAGCCTTCTTAAAGGGACATCCTCCTAGGCACTTAGTCAAATTTACGCCTTTTTTTTGGACTTCCAGCGAGGAGAGGGACTAATTTTGCTTTCCGTACCCGGGTGGAGAACCATAGCACGTCGGCCTTCTTAAAGGGAAATGCTCCTAGGCACTTAGTCAAATTCACGCCTTTTTTTTGGACTTCCAGCGAGGAGAGGGACTAATTTGGCGTTCCGTACCCAGGTAGAGAACCAAGGCACGTCGGCCTTCTTAAGGGGACATCCTCCTAGGCACTTAGTCAAATTTCCGCCTTTTTTTTTGACTTCCAGCGAGGAGAGGGACTAATTTTGCTTTCCGGACCCAGGTGGAGAACCATAGCAGGTCGGCCTTCTTAAGGGGAAATGCTCCTAGACACTTAGTCAAATTCACGCCTTTTTTTTGGACTTCCAGCTAGGAGAGGGACTAATTTGGCGTTCCGTACCCAGGTGGAGAACCATAGCAGGTCGGCCTTCTTAAAGGGAAATGCTCCTAGACACTTAGTCAAATTTACCAAACTTTTCTATAGAGCCCTGGTACTCTAAAATGATGACACATAGACAAAAAACCAAACATTTCTCTAGAGGCCTGGTACTCTAAAATGATGACACATAGACAAAAAACCAAACTTTTCTATAGAGGCCTGGTACTCTAAAATAATGACACTTAGTCAAATTTCCGCCTTTTTTTGACTACTTCCAGCTAGGAGAGGGACTAATTTGGCGTTCCGTACCCAGGTGGAGAACCAAGGGACGTCGGCCTTCTTAAAGGGACATCCTCCTAGACACTTAGTCAAATTCACGCCTTTTTTTTTGGACTTCCAGCGAGGAGAGGGACTAATTTTGCTTTCCGTACCCGGGTGGAGAACCATAGCACGTCGGCCTTCTTAAAGGGAAATGCTCCTAGGCACTTAGTCAAATTCACGCCTTTTTTTTGGACTTCCAGCGAGGAGAGGGACAATTTTGCTTTCCTGACCCAGGTGGAGAACCATAGCACGTCGGCCTTCTTAAAGGGACATCCTCCTAGGCACTTAGTCAAATTCACGCCTTTTTTTTGGACTTCCAGCGAGGAGAGGGACTAATTTGGCGTTCCAGACCCAGGTGGAGAACCATAGCACGTCGGCCTTCTTTAAGGGACATCCTCCTAGGCACTTAGTCAAATTTACGCCTTTTTTTTGGACTTCCAGCGAGGAGAGGGACAATTTTGCTTTCCTGACCCAGGTGGAGAACCATAGCACGTCGGCCTTCTTAAAGGGAAATGCTCCTAGGCACTTAGTCAAATTCACGCCTTTTTTTTGGACTTCCAGCGAGGAGAGGGACAATTTTGCTTTCCTGACCCAGGTGGAGAACCATAGCACGTCGGCCTTCTTAAAGGGACATCCTCCTAGGCACTTAGTCAAATTCACGCCTTTTTTTTGGACTTCCAGCGAGGAGAGGGACAATTTTGCTTTCCTGACCCAGGTGGAGAACCATAGCACGTCGGCCTTCTTAAAGGGAAATGCTCCTAGGCACTTAGTCAAATTCACGCCTTTTTTTTGGACTTCCAGCGAGGAGAGGGACAATTTTGCTTTCCTGACCCAGGTGGAGAACCATAGCACGTCGGCCTTCTTAAAGGGAAATGCTCCTAGGCACTTAGTCAAATTCACGCCTTTTTTTTG